>NC_134687.1:360309435-360524435 GCF_050947455.1 Rhinoderma darwinii
GCGTAGTCAGTAAAGCCAGGGTCAAAATGAAGCAAGGTCAATAATAATAGCAGGAGCAGCCGAGCCAGGAAACAGGAAAGAATCACAGGCAAAGACAAGCAGGAAATGAAGTTATAAATAGACCGAGGGCGGGAGCTAGAACCGTCTGGCCAGGCTGTGATAGGTTCTCCCACTCCTGAGCCTACCAGCCTGAGTGGTAGCAGATCGAGTCACTCTATCAGACCTAGGAACAGGTGCAGACTGATTAACCACGGGCGTCGACACAGAAGCTGTGTCAGGCAGATCCTTTACAGATAGATAGATAGATAGATAGATAGATAGATAGGTAGATAGTTTAGAGGATTTTTTTGACATTGTCTGATTGAATAGAACAAACTGGGGAGCTGTGTGAGGTGTACTAAGTTGTGGCAGCCACCAAATTTAAATAATAATGATGCCATTCACTAAAAGCAGCTCAAGATAAAGATGACTACATTGGTATGTCACATAAGATGACACCAGTATTATAAAGGACATTGGGTAGGTAAGGAGCCTTTTTACAGAATTTGCTTTACCCTTATAGTTTAGCCTTAGAATTTATCTCCTCTCTGGGTTGCGCCTCATGCTCACATAGAATGTTTATATAATAAAAATGTATTTGAAATGCAAATCTTAACATCCAGTGGAATGAGTAATTACGATGAGCATTTTCATGACTAGGCTTGTCTTGATTTGTCGTAGGTTTGACATGCAAAGAATAGTAACAGAGCCCACACTTGTATTCATTGCTTAGTTGGATTCTAATTTTAGCCCTTGTTTACTGTACATACACATGGAGGACTGTAGCTGGGTGAATATAACATGTTGAGACTGACGTTCCAAACTCTTCTTCCTAATTCACAAAATCTGATGAAGATTTTATCAAATGTGCACTGCCCTTTAGTAATGACATTGTTAGAGTAATCTAAAGGTTAGGTGATAGACAATTGCTATCAAATCAGTTCACCCCGTGTTCCTAATTATAATGGTGGTTGGTCTGATGTGGAGTCTCTAATGACAATCCCTCAGCCCCCTTCTTTTATTGTATAGCAAAATGGGAGTACATTTTGACACATCACCTATCGGTCGACAGCAGTCGCGCGTCATTTACCAATCGTAATACAATAAACACTTAAATAATAAGCAAAGTGTGCATACATTACTAGTATGATACACCCAGATGTGCCTCTAATAATGGACAAAGACATGCTCCTATGCCCCCTCCTTTATTAATCAGCCCAAACTAGATTTTAATACTGCGTTTTGTGTCTGGGCTAACAAAGCTGAACTTTTAATGACCATTTAGCACATGGAGTACAATAGAAACACTTCTTTATGTAACAACATTATATTAAGACGCAAACTGACAGTGGCTCTTTGGACAGGCATGGTGGAGACAGTAGGTCTGCAGGGGCTCTGTTAGAGAACAAGGGGGAAAGACTAGGTGGGAATGGGCTCTGTGGGGGGTGGAGAAGACTTAGACAGCAGAAAGTGGCAGGGGCAAGAGTCGGGCCAGGGGAGATACGCAGGCTGACAGGGGCACTGTGGAGGGACAAGGGCGAGACAGGTGGGCAGGGGCTCTCTGGGATGCCAAGGTGGAGACAGTAGTTGTGCAGGCAGGCAACATAAATAAAATCCTTGCACTGAACTTGCTCTTTTACACAGCAGAGTCACTCACCAGGTTGCAGTGCTGGTTGCTGCTTCTGAATCCTGCAGGCTCTACAATTTTCTGCCACTGTGGTACGCCTGGAGAAAATCTTTGCCTCCTCCTCACAACTGGGACCTGCGCAGACACCAGACCAGATGACAAGATTAATTCAGACTCGGAAATGAATTCAGAACCCTGACCAAACCCCTAAATTAATAGAGACGCCAGACCAGACCTCTAAATATATACACACCCCAGACCAGACCCCTAAATAAATACAGACCCCCAGACCACACCACTACATAAATTCAGATCCCAGGCAAGACCCTTACATTAATTTAGACTGCTAACCAGACCCCTAATTTAATCAGCCCTCCAACCACACCCCTAAATTAATTTAGACCCCCGACCAGACCCCTAAATGAATTCAGACCCTTGTCCAGACCCCTAAATAAATATAGGCCCCCAGATCAGACCCCTACAATAATACAGACCCCAGATGAAATCCCTACATTAATTTACACCCCAGACCAGTCCACCTCTAAAAAAAAAATCCGACCCCCAGACCAGACTGCAATGTACTTGCCACTCCCAGGTCTTCTTGCCTCCACTTCTGGCCGGGCGCTTCTTCCGCTCTGAGCAACTTTTTACTTCTGGCACCTCAAGATTCTGACACTAGAGCCCTGCTTTATAAGTTCCTGACTTTAGTACATTGTGTGCTGTGGCACATATGAAGTGTCAGGATGTTTTATGTTCCGACCCGCACAAGGTCATGATGCTATCTAGCATCAGGACCGTGCAGAAAAGTTAGTTTGGAGAAGAGAACGGGCCTTGCAATATAATGGGGCCTGTTAATTTCTCCAAACTAACTACTACTGGGGATAATTTTGTTGGGCTTCGGGTGGCGATCACAGACAAGTTTAGCAGCTACATGTTTATGAAATGTTGGCAATAACAGATTCAGTATTTATGCCATAAATATTATATGTATGTTATATGTGATTTTTCAAATAAAACATAGATCACACATTAGTGAACACAATCAGGGGTTGGATGAGGGGGAGCAATATATACATTTAAAAAACTAACATATAAGATATGTAAAGGATGGGGGTAAGGGAAGAATCTAGTAGAAATGCTGTCTGAGCCAGTGACTTTATTACAGCTACGTAGCATGCCAGCATGTAGTCAGCCCTGCATTAAGAACAAACCATATTTTCATGAGATGGGGTAGAGAATATGTGAGTATCTATTATAAATAAGAATGTAACTGACTGGTGAGGAATGTAGAGAGTGTTAGGGGGCAATTCGATTAATGACTTTCCATCCATGATTTTCTATCATGCTGAAATTTAGGGATCGAGGGTAGGGGGCGTATTTTGAAACCCCTGCCTTGGCCATTAAAAGAGCTTGACCTTCAATTAAACACAATCCATTCAAATTTAAAAAAAAAAAAATGAAGAACATGGATATAGCATAGAATTTAAAAGTTGGAGTAAAGAAATTCCTCTGTTCTTCAAAAACAAAATCACTGTTGTTGGTAAGTTAGAGAAGCCATTCATCTTGCATTGCATTTTAATCTACGTCCTGTCTCCTACATTCTCCCAGTAACTCCACAGGCCAGCTTACTAATTTACCATGCATTCAGAAATTATTGTTGTAGAGAGTGTTAATGTAAATTAATTAGATGTTTTGTAATGGGATGACTGTTTATGGAAATGAAAGTCTATAAAACATCATCTATGAAAATTATAATTATTTTAATTTTGGAAGAAAATGCGTGCAGAGAAATAAAGGCAATCTTAAAATATGCCGTTGTAATGTAGTAAAATTGTTAATAAAATTAATTTATCTACTTTACTGTTTTCAGATCACGGCACGTCTTCAATTAATGCATAGTCTCTCAGAACAGTTTGAGTTATTTGATAAGCTCAATCCTCTTGTAATTGTACCATTTATGGGGAAAGTGATCTTAAAATGTTTAGCTTTATATTCTAATTGATTCTAAGCGTTCTAGTTATGTTAATATGGCTCCTGTCTCAGTTTAAGAAAATATCTTCCTGTTTCAAAACTACTTATTACAAAATAAGACTGACACTTTAGAAGAAATTTACTGAGCAGATGAGCTATAGAAATCCATGATTTCATTTTCACCATTTATTTTTAATGATTTTCTTTAGTGGTCTTAGGTCCTACATTGAATGTAAGACATATTCATGTAGGTTTACATACTAATATACAGTATGTGGTATTGTGACAAAAACATTCATAGCAGATCACAATTAAACAGCCCTTGACTTCTTCCCTGTGTAGCTGATTTTTTTTAAAATAATGGGTAGTTTAGCTGCCATTATAAGTCCAGTTCACAGAATTCAAAAGAATAATCAAGGAATGTAGTCTACAGGAAGACGGATGGATAGATGAATGGATAGATAGATAGATAGATAGATAGATAGATAGATAGATAGATAGATAGATAGATAGATAGATAGATAGATAGATAGATAGATAGATAGATAGATAGATAGATAGATAGATAGATAGATAGATAGATAGATATGAGATAGATAGATAGATAGATAGATAGATAGATAGATAGATAGATAGATAGATAGATAGATAGATAGATAGATAGATAGATAGATAGATAGATAGATATTAGATAGATAGATAGATAGATAGATAGAGATAGATAGATATTAGATAGATATTAGATAGATAGATAGATAGATAGATAGATAGTTTAGCTCACAGAGGAATTGTTGATACATTGTCTGATTGAATATAACAAAGTGGACTATATGGACAAAAGTATTTGGACACCTACACATTACACTTACATGGAGCTTTTATGACATTCCATTCTAAATCTGTATCCATTAATATGCAGTTGGTCCCCCCCCCCCCCCCCCTCTTCACAGCTAAAAGAGCTTTAACTCTTCTGGGAAGGCTTTCGAGTGTGTATGCGAGAATTTTTGCCCATTCATCCAGAAGAGCATTTGTGAGGTCATATACAGATGTTCGATGAGAGGGCCTTGTTCGCAATCTCTGTTCTAATTCATCCCAAAGTTGGCACATTCATCTAACTGCCATATAGAGAAGAGTAATTTGTCACTCCACAGAACACGTTTCCACTGCTCCAGAGTCCAGTGGCGGCGTGCTTTACACCACTTTATCTGACGCTTGGCATTGTGATTGGTGATGCAAGGCTTGCATGCTGCTGCTTGGCCATGGAAACCCATGCCATAAAGCTCCCGACGCAGTTTTTGGGTGGATGTTAATGCCAGAGGAGGTTTGGAACTCTGCAGTTACTGAGTAAGGAGAGTGTTAGCGAAAAATTTTTTGCACTATGCGCCTCAGCACCCGGCAACTCCGTTCTGCAACTTGACGTGGTCTGCCACTTTGTGGCTGCGTTGCTGTGGTTCCTAAATGCTTCCATTTTGCAATAATGACACTCGCAGTTAGGCCCCATGCACAAATTATGGGAGCACAGCCCGTAAAATACCAAAATACTGACATGCTCAATAATGCCCGACACAGTTCTTTGGCACGGACACCCATCCGTAGCAATACGGAAAGGTGTCCTCGGCCAATAGAACGGAATGGGGCCGTAATTATGGCAGAATTTACTGTCGTGTGCATGGGGCCTTAATCGTGAAATATCTAGGAGTGAAGAAATTTCACAAACTGACTTGTTGCAATGGTGGCATCTTATTACTGTACCACGCTGAAATTCAGTGAGCTCTTTAGAATGACCGATTCTTTCACAGATATTTGTAAAGACAGATTGCATGGCTAGATGTTTGATTTTATACACCTGTGGCAATGGGACTGAATGAAACATCGAAATTCAATGATTAAGAGGTGTGTCCCAATACTTTTGTCCATATAATGTAGATAGAAAGAGGCACCTAAGTTTAGCTCACAGAGGATTTTTTGATACATTGTCTTATTGAATGTCAATGTATTTATACCATGACATGTATTTTTTTGGTCCACTTACTACATACCTTTCAACTTAAACAAAGTTTCTGCCACATACACCACTCAAAGTGCCAGCCACATACCTCAACCTACAACTTACCAGAGACATTACCCCCAATACAAATTGCCAGCCTCATACCCAACATGCAACTTACCAGCCACATACCTAACATACAACTTACCAGCCACATACCCCACCATACAAAGTGCCAACCACATTCCTTCATAAGTGCTAGCAACATGCCCCACCATACAAAGTGCCGGCTACAGCTTCTATTTAGTCCCTACAACATGTACACATATGTGCTAGCTAAAACAGAGGATAGATAATTATTTCATTTTGGGAAAATGGTATTAAGCATTCCATCTTGGACCCAGTATTGGTGTAGCATACTTCTTCCACTCTAGCATTCACAGTAACCAATGTTATTCTGTGCATAACCTTGACAATTGCCGCTTTACAATGAGTGTAGTCTATACAATGATCTTCCAGTATAATCTACCCAGCTACATAGAAAAGACCTCTGAGAAACTAAGTATAAGTAAAACTGGGTTCTGTAAAGATTAAGCTTATGATCCCATTTTTATACTGATTACGAATGATCCTACAAAGTGATTTTGCCATTAGATACAAATAATTGTTCTATAATGTTTATTACAGTCTGAAAAACAATCCGTTTTTTTTTTTGAGAACTACATCCATTTTGTAAAATACTATAGCTTGTACAGTTGATCAGTTTTCAAGAGTAGTTCCCATGGATATTGGCTACATGGACTACTTACTATTTACAAGCATCACATCCAGGAGGAGGATGTGTGCATTTATGTGTATATAAAGTTCTATATAAAGTTCTATATATACATACCTTCATAGACCTCCATAGACTATGACATCTGCTCCCAAAAAAAAAAGTAGGACCTCCATTTAAATTTTTTAGCAAATAAGTGCTTTAAGTTCTACAGTGAAGGAAATAAGTATTTGATCCCTTGCTGATTTTGTAAGTTTGCCCACTGTCAAAGACATGAACAGTCTAGAATTTTTAGGCTAGGTTAATTTTACCAGTGAGAGATAGATTATATATAAAAAAAAAAAAACTGAAAATCACATTGTCAAAATTATATATATTTATTTGCATTGTGCACAGAGAAATAAGTATCCCTTTGGCAAACAAGACTTAATACTTGGTGGCAAAACCCTTGTTGGCAAGCACAGCAGTCAGACGTTTTTTGTAGTTGATGATGAGGTTTGCACACATGTTAGATGGAATTTTGGCCCACTCCTCTTTGCAGATCATCTGTAAATCATTAGGATTTCGAGGCTGTCGCTTGGCAACTCGTATCTTCAGCTCCCTCCATAAGTTTTCGATGGGATTAAGGTCTGGAGACTGGTTAGGCCACTCCATGACCTTAATGTGCTTCTTTTTGAGCCACTCCTTTGTTGCCTTGTTGTAGAGGTTAGAGTCAGACTGATTAATTGAGTCTGTGGACAGGAGTCTTTTATACAGGTGACCATTTAAGACAGCTGTCTTTAATGCAGGCACCAAGTTGATTTGGAGCGTGTAACTGGTCTGGAGGAGGCTGAACTCTTTTTTTTTTTTTTTCTCTTTTATTAAAGGTTTTAACATACAAAGAAAGACAATACTCACATCCATCGTAATAATATTCTTACAATGTAGTAGGTTTACATAAATCAAACATCTTTGGGTAACTTGTCTAAGAGCAAATGGGATAACTCCCGACATATCAGCATGAAAATAAAGTGTGGAGAAAATTCAAAGACATGCAAGACAGAGAGTGGACCTAGAGGTCCCCCTCCATTATATTATAACCAGATAAATGAAAACCACCAGTTGAAGATCAAATATCAATGACCTACTTAAATAGTGAAAGAACACAAAGGAAAGGAAAGAAAATAATAATAACATAAGGATAAATACAGTACAAAAGACACAGTCTCCCCGGTGGCGTGAAAGTATTGAATATCAGCACCTTGCAACGACCCTGGCCTCGTCCCTTAAAAGGAAAATTCATAAATAAAATACCATGAAATAGTAGTTATTCCTACATCAATCCCCTAGGTACTATTTTGCTTAATCTAGCAAGAGTTTCTTGAAATACCCCTATCACTAGCTATTCCCTTTACAGTCCCCCTATTCCCATTACTTGACAAGTGTTCTAAATATTGTTTCCAAAGTTGCCATCTCTTAAGAAAGCTGTCCCTTGTAAACGTGTTCCAGCCAACCAACTCCTCAAGTCTATATAGTTGATGCATTTTAGACCACCAGACCTCTATCGTAGGGGGGTCTGCTTTCCTCCAATATAAAGGAATTAGAAGTTTTGCAGTGGACACCATGAAAGTAATCAAGTTCTTTTTCGAGGGAGCAAAATCTTTCACCGGTAACCACAGCAAGACCAACTCCGGGGTTAACAGGATATTATTCCCCGTAATCTTGCCTATAGCTATCTCCACCTCCCTCCAGAAATTCTTAATTTTAGGGCAAAACCACCATATGTGCGAGAGCGCCCCTGTCTCAAGGCCACATTTCCAACAAACGTCCGTGCCAACTAGATGTATTTTATAAAGATAAGCGGGTGTCCTATACCATCTTGTTACTAATTTGTATGAATTTTCCTGGTACCTCACACACCTAGAGAACCCATGAGAATGAGATAATATCAGATCAATCTCTGTTTGCGAGAAAGTGGAGCCTAGCTCAACTTCCCATTCTCTAATGAAGTATGGTTTAGATGGAGCCCGTTGTAGGAGGAGACCTGAATGTATCTTGGACAGAGGCCTAGTTGGGGTACT
Source organism: Rhinoderma darwinii (assembly GCF_050947455.1). Classification (NCBI taxonomy): domain Eukaryota; kingdom Metazoa; phylum Chordata; class Amphibia; order Anura; family Rhinodermatidae; genus Rhinoderma; species Rhinoderma darwinii. Next base: position 360,317,895 of record NC_134687.1, read on the forward strand.
GGGTAACAGAGAATAATTTTCAAGCCACATGGGGTCAGGATACAAGACTGGATTGGCTGACAGAAATTTACGACATATTGAGTTAAAATTAAATTGATGTAGAAAGGAGACCGTAACCTTAGGAAGAGAAGGGTTCGGAGTATTCCCTCGGAGTCGTGCCCTAAGAGCATCCAAATCAGGTAAGGCTGCCGAATTTATTATCTCAGCTACTTTATAAGTTTTAAGTGTCTGCCACATCGGAGAACCAACATTTTGCGCTTTATTTACAAAATGTGGCAATACAGCCAGCGGAGCCAATGAAGAGAGATTTCCACTAGACATGGCCAGAGCGCCCGATCTCTGACAGACCTTAAGCATTCCTCTAGTCAGTACACTAATTAAAACCTTTGGCGGAGGTAACGGTAATTTCACCCACAACAAGTGAGCTAAGTCCTCCGAGAGGAGCGCTCTCTCCATGTCCAGATGAAGAGCCCCCAAAGACAGATTAGCTAATTGTGACCAGCGAGACAATTGGAGTGCTTTGTAATATGTCTTTAAATCAGGCAATGCCATCCCTCCTTGTGCTTTTTTAAATGTAAGGAGCCGATAAGCCAACCGGGAATGTTTCCCCTTCCACAAGAACTTAATAAAGAGACTCTTAAAACTATTGAAAAAACTAGTTGGAAGTTCAATAGGCAGACTCTGCATCGTGTATAGGATCTGTGGGAGCACATAAGTCGCAAGCAAATTTTTCCGCCCTATCCAAGAGACATAAGGTATGTTCAGTTGGGAGATAAATCTATGAATTTTGGAAAGAAGGGGTTTAAAATTAAGTGTGAAAAGCTGGGACACATCAGCTGAAATCATTATCCCCAAATATTTAATTGCATGCGAGGGCCATTTAAAGGGAGACATAGATTTCAAAACCAAGAGCTGACCAACCGGTACATTAACACCTAAGGCCTCCGACTTGTCGTAATTAATTTTAAAATTAGATATCTCTCCAAATTCATTAAAGACATCTATTATCTTTGGGAAGGCTACAAGTGGATTCGTAACCATCAATAGCAAATCGTCTGCAAAGGCTGCCAATTTATGAGTATAGTTCCCCATCCGCAACCCTTCAATGTCAACGGTCTGTCGCAGTTTCGCAAGTAATGTCTCCATTACCATACAAAACAGAGACGGGGACAAGGGGCAACCTTGACGAGTTCCATTTGTAATAGAAAAATAGTCTGACAAAGAACCATTCACTTGAATTCTAGCAGACGGGGAGGTATACAGAGAAAATATGGCATCAATAAATAAAGGAGGAAAATTAAACTTAAGTAAGGTAGCCCTCATGTACTCCCAACAGACCCTATCAAACGCCTTCTCTGCATCAGTACCAAGGAGGATCATAGAGTGCCCCCGGCGCCTTATTTGACAAATAGCATGCAATACCCTACTCACATTGTGCCTACCTTCCCGTCCCTTCACAAATCCCACCTGCTCTTCATTTATGAGTTTAGGTAGTAATGGTTGAATGCGGAGAGACAGAATTTTAGCCCACCACTTCACATCACAATTCAGGAGCGAGATAGGCCTATAACTCCCACAGCATTCCGGATCCTTCCCCTCTTTAGGGATAATAGTTATAAAAGCTTCCAATGCTTGCTTAGGTAGCGAAGCCCCCTCCATCAAAGAATTGCATAATTCCACAAACTTCGGTATCAATTGCTGACTGAATTTTTTATAGAACGAAATAGGGAGACCATCCGGCCCCGGGCTCTTCCCAGACGGTATTGAATGCAATACTTTCTCAACTTCCTCTTTAGTGATAGGCACCAGGAGCACTCCACAATCCAACTCAGAAAGGCCAGGAACCGTATTGGAGTCTAAAAAACTTCCTATTTTACCAGTCTTCTCCTGAGACGTTAACCTAGAATTTCCTACCGAGCTACCCAAATTATATAGGGAAGAGTAAAAGGATTGAAAGGCCTTTGCTATAAGTGGGGTGGTAGTCACCCTTACCCCTTTGTCATCCTTTATGGTCTCTATAAATGTTTTAGACTGTTTTTGTCGGATCAGACGTATCATCAATTTAGAGCCTTTGTCTCCATGAAGGTACATGTGACTTCGAGCAGCCAAATAAGCTTTAGCCGCTTTGACATTCATATGGTCCTTAAGTTCTTGTTTTAACTGACACAGCTCCCTATAATCCTCAGCCAAGCTAGAATTTTTATGCGATAATTCCATTTGGGTTATCTTGTGAAGCAACTCTAGGATTTGGGCATTCCGTTGTTTTTTAACCCGTGAGGACAAGGCAATAAGTTCTCCTCTCATGAAAGCTTTTTGCGTCTCCCAGAGAATGGGTCTAGAGATTTGCGGAGTATCATTAAAGCCAAAGAATTCTTCTAGTTTTAGGGCCAGAGCGTGACTATGCTCCTTATTTGCAATAATGGTATCGTTCAATCTCCAGGTCCATTCCCTTCGAGGCAAATTAAACAATTCTAAGGAAAACAAAATCGGAGCATGGTCCGAGACCGTAATACTACCTATATCAGCTTGAAGTAATGAGGGAACAAGGACCATAGGAATGAATATATAGTCAATTCTATGATAAGTCTCATGTGGGGAAGAATAAAAAGTATCATCTTTTAGGGACGGATTCTTAACACGCCAGGCATCTACTAACCCTAATTGTGACAACAAAAGTTTAAGGCGATGCATAGCAGATGTGGATAACCTCATACTAGAGGAGGTAGAATCCAAAGGGAGGTCTAGAGATACATTAAGGTCTCCCCAAAAACAAGATATCCTTCACTAATTGTTTTAAGAGAGCAAAGAGTATTACGCAACCATGACAGTTGTCCAACATTAGGTGCATATACAGCTGCTATCGTAAACTTTATGTTGGAGATGTGTCCCTTCAAGAAGACATATCTTCCCATAGGATCGAGCAGAGAAGCTTCCACTCGAAATGGAATGTCTTTGTGAATAGCAACAGAAACCCCCCTCGATTTAGAGGAATAAGTGCTATGGAACCATTGCGTATATGGTTGTGTAGACAAGTTTGGGATATGTGTAGGACAGAAGTGGGTTTCTTGCAGCATTAATATATCAGGAGTATTAAACCTTAAGGAATTAAAAATACGAGACCTCTTTTGGGGAGAATTCAACCCCTTCACATTGAAGGAGCAGATACGTAATCTACCCATGATATTTTACATGTAGAACCAGCCAGACCGCAAGTACATATGCCAAGAGCCACAACCGCCGGGGAGATAAAACAAAATCGACAATAAAACAAGTAATAAGAAAACAATAAGGAATGGTATCAAAAGGAAACCTCCATATCATCCCGGAAATAGGAGGTGCAATCGCGATGCAACTAAGCACCAACAAATCCCCTGCCAGAGGGGGGGGGAGAAGAAAATTGCCATTTTGTACAAAACATCGCACCAATTCTTCATAACTCGTAAGACATAAACCCAATACCGATCCATATATTAATACTAAACTGAGTCACTTCAGGAATATACTAGAGAGCTGGGAGAAATATATATGTAGGGGGTATAAGTAGTAACATAAGCATCTGTCCACTACAGCGTCTGACACACACTATAAAATTTATACACCAACCTACGATTTAACAATCTTTTCCAACCCCTCAGTAAAACAGTGTCAAACCGTCTTCCCACCTATCAAGGTGAATTTGCCACATCTTATTGGGTTTACATGAGAGAAAATAAAATGCCCCAACATGTACAAACGACCACAACAATCTGTGAAGAAACTGAAAAATATATATATCACTCTAAGACATCATTCAAGTGTCCTCTGCCATACGCGTCTTCTTGTTTCTCGGAGACTTGGGCTTGAGAGTAGGGTGCCACGGTTCCTGCACAGAAGGCGATACTAGATCCAACGACACTGGCATCCAGGACGGAATCTCCATAGGCTCTACCCCTAGTTTATTCCATGCGGTATCCAGGTCGCCAGGCGTGCGGATGGTGATCTGCCGGCCATCTTTCATCGTAGCAAGGCCAAAGGGGTAAAGCCAACGAACAGGTAATTTCTTAGCCCGAAGAGCCTCTGTAACCGGTTTCAAAATACGGCATTTGGCCAGTGTGCTTGCAGCCAGGTCTTGGAAGAGTAAGATCTTAGTCCCTTCATACACTACTTCCGGAGCATCTCTTGCAGCTCTTAAAATGGCCGCCGTGTGAACATAGCTAAGAATCCCACATATGACGTCACGCGGTGGTTCACCAGCCCCAGGCCTGGGGCGAAGGGCTCGATGCACCCTTTCTACCGTGATAGCCAAAGCCAGCTCAGATCCCACTAATGAGTGAAAAATAGAATCCACCACAGCAGGTAAGGCATCATGGTCAATCGATTCGGGAATTCCTCGTAGGCGGACATTCCTCCGTGTACTGCGATTTTCTTGATCTTCCATGTGGAGATATAAGTTATTCAAATGCATGTGGTGAGCAGAGAACTCCTGGTGAACTGAGGCGCCATGTTTAGAAGTAGTGATGTGAGCTTCCTCCAGAGCCATTACCCTATGGCCAATATGATGCATGTCGGATTTGATGTCCGATAAATCCTTCATCACAGGCATGAGTGCCTGAAGCAGCGTTTTCTTCAGGTAAGCCCTGGATATCGGCACAGAGTCCGCATCCCCAGCCGAGTCTGAAGGCGCACATGAGCTATCTGAGTCCTCTCCCTGCTCACAGTGTGAGGACGCCGGCGCCATCTTAGATCTGCCCTCCACAGACGGTAGCTTTTTGCCAAAGTATTTGTCCATATCGGACGACTGTTTATGGGATCTGGGGGTACCTGTAGGATCCTTAGTCTTGTCCCGTCCTGTCTTCACCATTTTAGCAGAATAAGCGAGCAGTAACCTGAAGAATCGGTGGATGTAGTGAGGAGCGCCGGGAGTACACGTCCATCACCATGCTCGGCAAGCTCCGCCCCCCGGAGGCTGAACTCTTAATGGTTGGTAGGGGATCAAATACTTATTTCTCTGTGCATAATGCAAATAAATATATATAATTGTGACAATGTGATTTTCTGGTGTTTTTTTTTTAAATATAATCTATCTCTCACTGGTAAAACTAACCTAGCCTAAAAATTCTAGACTGTTCATGTCTTTGACAGAGGGCAAACTTACAAAATCAGCAAGGGATCAAATACTTATTTCCTTCACTGTATGTACTATATTTTAGAAATTAAGTAAAAAATTAAATTAGGAAATTTCTGTACCTGGTATGCATGTACTGGAAAATATTAGGCTTTATTCTAATGTGTATGCTTTGTTGTAGATTGTTGGTATGGATTTCAGAGCCAAATTAGCAACCATGTACAATGCAATGCTAGGAAATGGGGATTACAAAACTCCATTTACACTTGTCGGGAAAAATATTCACAGATTTTAATACGCACTGCAGATTTTTGTCATAGATTTGGAGTAAAGTAATAATGGGGTGTAGAACTGTATCACTACCATACTAGGTTCATAAAATGCAGTTTGGTGCAACAGACAAATGCACAGAATATTGCTCGTATGCTATAATAACCCCTTTTTATATGTTCTCTGGCTCTACTGATAAGGTCACACCTCAAAAGAAAAGTGCTGATTAACTATTTAAACCTTAAAATTTCACTGATGAGGGAGACTGTAAAATCAGGAGTTTCTAAGTGAAAACAACTGGAGTGAGTGAGCGAGAAAAATAAAAATAAAACCGTAGGATTACAGAGCAGCATAAGAGAATTTATGCAGAGTTCTATAAGCTTAGCGAGGCAGAAAATAGATAGGGGTACAGAGAAAATAATATGTCAGTCAATGTAGAGCGTGAATGTGTAAGCGTCTACAGTCCAGGGACAGTGTTGAGCTCTGCATGCCTTTCCAAGCTGTGAGTATAATAAGATAACACTGGAAAATCTGTTCAACACACATGTATTAGGATTTACATTGTGCTGCTTATGTCTGGCGCATAGACTGTAAATCAAGTGACCACTTCTCCTAAAAGAAAACATGTGAAGTCAGTCCATAGACTGATCTGGGTTATTTATATATTTAGCCATAAATATGACTTTGAAATTGTTGACAGTGACGGTATTAATAGGTGATGCATGCAAATATATTAATATGAAAATGACTACAGACTTCCACAAATTGACAAACATCCGAGTATCACTTATCATTCCTCAAAAGACCAGCGTTGTACTATTAAGCCACTCCAATCTCATGCGCATTATCACTTTGTCCACTATAAGCAGGACGACGGCTCTTCTACGCAGCCTTGGTCCTACAGCTACTGCTGGGATAGGAGATATGTACTTTAACTTTGATCTCAGAAGGTTAACCCCTTAGATGAGGCCATCAATAGTGACCGTGGTATCTAAGATGTTTGACAGAGGGAGCCCCCTTGATTGCGATCATGAGACGCTAATTGGTTTCTATGGCACTGGGAACCTAACAAAGGCCCCCAAGTTTGCCATCAGTCTGTGCCCATGGCAGGCAATAACGCAGACTTAGCTATCTGCTCCGCTGAAGTAAGATGCAACAGATTTATTAAGAGGCCTCCCTTTAGAAATGTGCTTCTTAATAAATCTGTCTCAGATTCCTTCTGGCTATGTGGCGTCAAGGATCGCGGCCGTGCACCTCAATTTTATCACAAAGACTTCGGCCATGCACCATCCATTCCCCCATTGGACATAAAATAAAATAAAAAGTATACTCACCTCACTGCTCCTCTTCCCCCCTCCGGGACCCCTCAGGCTCCATAGGCGTGTGGCAGCTTATACAAGGTCCTGCTGCCTAGCATCATCATCAGTGTTGCACTACATACAACGTCCTGAAATTGCCCGGCATCAGGTCCTTGTATGTGCCGCCATGCTCAGAGAACTAAAGGTGACCTGGAGGTGAGAAGAAGAGCGGAGACGTGAGCATTATTTTTTTTTTTTAAATGTAAAAATATTTAACTGTCTGAAAAGGGGAGTAGTCCGATGGGGGGGGGCAAGGTATGGGGTCCGGTATGGGCCTCTACCTTACTGCGCCAGCAGAGTTAAGTCTACATTGTTGAAAAGTTGATAAATTCCCCCTATGTATTCCAAAGCATTAAACAAGCGATTAAATGATTACTGCTTCAAGTCCATTAGTGGGGCAAAAAAAAAGTCATCCACCCAAAAAAAATTACCACTTTTTAATAAAAAAATATATTTTATGTTTTTAAAAATAGTTTACCAGAAAAAATACATATTTGGTACCGGCACAATTGTATCAACCCATAGAACCAAGACATATTAGTTAGACTGCACGAAAAAGGAAAAAGGAAAAAACAATGGTGGAATTGCTGGTTTTTTCATTCCCACCACAAAAATAAACATAGAAGCTAATCAATAAATAATATATACCCCAAAAAGGTACCAATAAAATATAAAAATCATCCAGCAAAAAAAACAAGCCTTCAGATGTCTACGTAGATTGAAAAATAAAAAGTTATGGATCCCAAAATGCAGCAACAAAAAAAATCTGTTTGCCTTTCCGTTGAGGGGTTAACCTGACGGAAACATCCGACGGAACCCCTAAACGGAAGGGCAGCGCTGATGTGAACAGGCCCTAACTAATGGATTTGGCTTACAGTGTCGTTCTGCAGCATCTTTGTAAAGAGGAAACATAGAAGCTGCAGCACTTATAGTACAATATTTTTAATAAAACTATATTAGAAAAAAACGTAGTTTGCAAAAATATAGCATTACATTTAAAAAAAGGATCAATAGTTTTAATAGCCTTTAAGGCCCAAGAAAGGATTATGTCCTTTTTATGTGTTTTATCTAGCCCTAATGCAGTGGTTACCTATTAATATGCTGTTGTCAGTAGCCTGTAGTCAGTAGTCAGTAGCCTGATAGGCAAGACGCAATACTGCTACATACTGGGACGACCCATAGGATGGTCCCCAGTATAGTCACCAATTAGCAATGGGTGCGCTGTAGCAAAACACTTGAAGCAGAGTCAGGAACATGACCATGGGTCGTCAAAGGATTATCGATTAGGATGTAGTAAGCTGGAGGATGAGACAGAACCATGGCAAGGAGTCAGGCCAGGCTTCGATACCAGGAGAAGAGCCACAGGAACCAGGTGACAAATCCAAAGGGTAACAAGGAGCACAATCCATGAACAAAACAGACGTCAAGGTCAGGATCAGAAGTCAGGAACAATAACATCTGGACGAGGAGCAAAAAAAAAATTGCTGGGAACTATGCACAAGCAAAGAAGAACCTTGATACTCAGGCAAGGAAACAAGGCTGAGGTCACCTTTAAATAGCCGTATAGTGTTTTTTTTTAAAATATATGAAACAGTTCTGATGAAAATATTCCTATTATTTTGTGTCTTGAGCTGCAATACCAGACACAGTCAATAGTCAAGAGTGGCACTGTTTCATAAATTAAAAAAAGCAAAGCCTTTATTCTAATTCTGGACAACCGCATTAACTATGACTATGCAGGAAATTTCTATCTTTAACCGCTATAAAGACGTATATTAAGAATTTAATCACACACAACATTGGATATAAATACCACATGGTGTTAGACGGTAAACATTTACTTAAAGCTATGACAAAATTTAGCTAAAACTCTTCATATAAGCAGGGGTTTGCACTGTTTTGTACCTGTTCTGTGTCAAAAACAAGCCACATTTCTTTAAATCGCCCCTAACCTTCCTCGACATGTCCAAGTGGGCGTGTATTGTGTGTGTACATCTGGGCGTTTTTACTTGTTTTACTAGCTGGGCGTTGTGAATAGAAGTGTATGATGCTGACGAATCAGCATCATCCACTTCTCTTCGTTACCACCCAGCTTCTGGCAGTGCACAGACACACAGCGTGTCCTCGCGAGATCACGCTGTGACGTCACTCACTTCCTCCCACAGGAACTTCATCGCGTCGGATGAGCGAGGACACGCTGTGTGTCTGAACTGCCAGAAGCTGGGTGGTAACGAAGAGAAGTGGATGATGCTGATTCGTCAGCATCATACACTTCTATTCACAATGCCCAGCTAGTAAAACAAGTAAAACCGCCCAGATGTACACACACAATACACGCCCACTTGTACTTAACTTTAAACACGCCCAGTTGTACTTAAGAAAGGCTAATTTGCATAAATATAAAAATGGTCATAACTTGGCCAAAAATGCTCGTTTTTGAAAAAAAAAACACGTTACTGTTATCTACATTGCAGCGCCGATCTGCTGCAATAGGAGATAGGGGTTTGAAAATCTGGTTACAGAGCCTCTTTAAGTTATCTGTCTTTAAGTCATTAAAGTGTAACTAAATTTTAAAAAAAACTTTTGACGTGTCATGGTGACATGTCAGAAGTTTTGATCGGTTGGGGTCTGAGCACTGAGACCCCCACCAAGTGCTAAAATGAAGCGGCAGAAGAGCTCAGATGAGTACTGGGCCTCTTCGTTTAGATTCAACTTTTGTCGGCTTTTCCTCTGAGTGGTGTAGCGGCTCAATAGAAAGTCTATGAGTCTGTACACTTCTCGCTCGGCTTTCCGAGGAAAGCTGCTTAGAAACTAAACACCACAGGTTTCACCCGAGCTCTTCTACTGTTTAGTTTTATCGATTGGCGGGGGTCTCAGTGTTCGGACATGTCAAAAGTTTTTTAAAAGCTTAGTTACCCTTTAATAATAAATCTGCTCTATCTTGTCTTTAAAATGCAGCCCCCACACTAAACCCCAACCAACTGACCTATTTGTAACACTGACTATTGTAGTTAAATACTTACCGATCCCTGCATCTTGTCGTTTTTCGGGTCCAGCGCCGCTCACGTGATCTTCATTCTGACCTGGTCTGGAATCGCTGCTTTTCAGAAAACCGGAAGTAAGGTTATGAATGCATTGCTATGGAGCCTCGTTCAGGCCTTGTTCTGGCCTTGTTCTGGCTCCCATAGGAATGCATTGAGAGCCTGAGTTCCGGTTTATTCAAAAGTACAGTGACTCCAGACAAGTCAGAGGGAAGATAACGTGAGCAGCGCTGGACCCGAAAAACGACAAGATGCGGGGATCAGTAAGTATTTTTGCACACATCACCCCACTGAAACACCAATGTATAAATGGAGGGTACAATAAAAAAATAAAGTGGAGTGCTTCTTTAAGTTGAAGCAGTATTTATTCCCTATAAAGAAACCCTGAAAAGTTATTTTTTTCACTGCTTAAATGTAGATTAAAAAGCTATTCTTCAAGCAGAAACAACTTTTTACCACACATTGTGTTACTCTAAAGAACCAAAGGCAATCTCCTATTTAGTGATGTGCCTGTTTATCAAAGATTAGAAGTTGGGGCATTTGAAGACGTTGCCAGATTGTCCTAGCTACACGCTGTGGCTTACCAGAAATATACTTTTCTAATTTCTTTACTATAGCCGGGGGATTTTGTGATTGCTCTATTTTAGCTTATGTAGAAAGTATACATCATAGATATTATATTATACAATTTGCTTGAATGGAAATGATCATTGTAAGTTGTGACTATTCATATCTAATCTTTTACAATAATAGTAAGGCAGAATAATATAAAAACAGTTGAATTGCCCTGTAAAAGGTGTATTTGTTTCTTCAGCTTGCTACCTTCTTAGGTTTTACTTTGCTGCAGTGAAGGTGCAATCAGCTTTGTATTGTCTCTTGATTTGTATTTAGGTGTTTATTGAGCATAGAAATCAACTGGGCCAGCTCATGTACCCAACAGGCATAAACAGCAACTTGAACGGGCACATTACTGAGGAAATAAGAGATCAGACAATTTTGGAAGACAATTTTCTCCACAGCATACTTCTATCAACATATTTAGATATCTGTGGCAGGTTAATGTAGGCCATTTTCACTTGGCAACCAAATCAATCCCCTGCAACACAGGCTTCGCTTTCAGACCACTAAAGCCATATTACAGTTTCTGAAAATGATAAGCCAAAATGAAGATCAGGTTAGAGAAACCTTTGGTGACAGTGTCATTTCAGACAGAGTTTTGCTTTGGCAGTCAGCTCATTTTATTCCTTATCAACTTTCTCTGCAGAGCCAATTATTTTCTGCTCTAGCTCCAAACCATGTCTTGCATAAAAAACGTGGAGGTGTTCAGGGGTATGCACCGCAGTGTCATAGGATTTAGCATTTCAGTGGTTGTATTAGTATATTGTATTGTAATGTGCATTAGTTGTGTTATAAGAAAAACATGGCAGTAATTTATCAATTATCACTCTCAGCTGGGGGCTACACAAAGACTTGTTATGTGACAGCTTCAATAGCAACCGTGCGACAGCCCTTTAAAAGGCTCATGTACAGGCATTTTTATTTGTCCAAAAAGACTGTATATAGCCCCAGTCTAGTGTTTAGTTCTATTAATCTTAAAGGGAATGTGTTGCCAGCAAAACATGTTTTTTTTTTTTAGTTAAACAATTAGTGTGTAGGTGATTAAACATTGTTCACATTTTTTTTATTTTTTTCACGAGTCAGGAAATATTATAAATTGGATTCAATTTATAATATTTCCCAGCACTGGTCACTAGATGGAGCAATTCCCAAAATTGCAGCATTGCATGTGGTAAAGCAACCACATTGCTTTATGCTGCAAAATTGAGAAAAAATCCCTCGCTCTAGTGAGCTCTCAGAATCCCCTCCTCCTTTATCCTGGCTAGTGCCGGGAGAAACTAGGGGTTTGAACGGTCTAACCTCCTACACTGTGTGTCGCCATTTTTTGAGCTAACACACAGTGTAGAAGGTTTACATACACTAGTAAAACACACTGAAACACGAACATACATAGACATCACTTACCTGCTCCAGTCGCCGCCGCTCCCTCCGCTCCGTCCGCTCCGTCTGCTGCCGCTGCTCCATGTGCACAAGTCCGGAAGCCGCGACCGGAAGTAGTAATCTTACTGCCCGGCCGCGACTTCCGGTCCACAGGAAAATGGCGCCGGACGGCGCGCATTTCAAATCGGACTCCCACACACACGGCGTACACCATAGTGGATGGAACGGGCCCCGTTCGCAGTCCCTATGGGACTGGAGCTGCCGTATTCCATGTCTGTATGTGTCGTTAATCGACACATACAGAAATGGAAAAAAAAATGGCAGCCCCCATAGGGAAGAAAAAGTGTAAAAATAAAAAAAAGTAACACACAAACACACAAATAAATATAAACATTTTTAATAAAACCCTAACATAAAACTGACATGAAAAAAAAATGTTGGTGACACTGTTCCTTTAAAGGGGATGTCCAGGATTAGAACGAAAGGTCTGGCACCACAGTTATCCATTGGCTGTGCCTGGTATTGCAGCTCAGCCACATTCACTTGAGAGATCATGGTTGTGTTTTCTTAATTTTTTTTATTAAAGAAACAATTCTACTAAATGTTCATAGAACTGTTTCTATGGAAAATCATGATCACATTTTATACGTACATCCAGTTTTTAGTGTGTCTTTTTTTTTCTCATTGAAGTAAATGTGGAATAACCTGAGCAAAAAATGCACATTTATATAAATTCTGGATGCTGCGGGTTTTATCCACATGAAGAAACTCATGCATGCCCTGTTGACAGATATGGCATGGGTTACAGATAACTCCAGGTCCGACCTGGAGGTGTTCCATGACACTTTTCTAATCAGGTGTATTGGTAAAAGTGGCGCAGGGAGAAAAATATGGCATTGCGCCCAAACACCATATTTTTCAATGTATTTACTCCGGACAACTGATGTAAATACATTGATTAATCTGCTCCATAACACTTAAATTTACTAACATTCATACAACGTTTCTCTGACTATGGCACGCATCCAATAACATTTCACAATGCTTTAGTCTATGATTACTGTACTGAGAGATCAATCTGCAGCCTGGTCTAACCAAAATCTTCTACATAGATGACCCCATTTACAAAAAAAGTCTCTTAACAGCTATCAGGGGACACTTCACAGTAACGGTTTAATAACTAAGTAACTAATACATGGAACCATTTGCACATAATATCATGAATATATTTAAATAATGCAATATACACGCATATATATATATATATATATATATATATATTATACAAATCTGAGAGGTCCCCCAACACAGTCTTAGTTGCCCCCATACAGTAGAATGCAATTATAGCTGCCCCCACACAGGATAATGCCTCTATAGTCCCTCCCCACATAGTATTATGGCACCACAGCTGCTTCCCACAAAAAATAATGCCCCCGTAGCTGCCCCACACAGAATAATGCCCCCCGTAGATGCTCCACATAGTATAATGACCCCATAGCTGTCCCCACACAGGATAATGTCCCATAGCTGCCCCCACATCGGAAAATGCCCCCTTAGTGCCACTTACACAGTATAATGCCCCCATTTTTGCCCATACAAAGGATAATGCGCCTTTAGCTGCCCCACACAGTATAATTCCCCCATAGCTGCCCCACACAGTATGATGACCCCTTAGTTCCTCCCACACAGTATAATGAACGCATAGCTGTCCCCATACAGTATAATGCCCCTATAGCATCCCCATAGGTATAATGCCCCCATAGCTGCTTCCACACAGTATAATGCCCCCATAGTACCTAAGAAAAAAAAAATACTCACATGTCCCGATTCCTACGACAAGTGGACTATATCCCTCTGCTTGTCCGGTCTGTGCAGTCTGTGGTTTGGCACAGACATCACTACATCTTGCCATCCCCCACTCACGGCCGGCATTACAATGAATGCTGGAGCAAGGAGCCGTTAGCTTCCTGCTCCAGCATTGGATTCAACTATATCTAGGTCCTGAGGACGCAGATACAGTTTAAACTGTGACATGGGCCCCATATGCCATCGGTGAGTGGTTCGCAATCCCCTGGAGGTCTTTACATGACACCCCAGCGGGTCACAACCCACAGTTTGGGAAACACTGGTATAAAGGCGAATAAAAATGAAGAATATAGATGGATTTTCTGCAGCAATATAAATATCCATTTTGAAATTGTCTTTAAAGCATCAAGAGATTCAGTATTGGGTTCCACATTGTAAAAAGGCTATAGTATTCATCATTTTCATATGAAGCTTGAAACATAGTCATTAACTGTAACAGAAACAGCTGTGTAGAAGGCTTAAAACTGGGTGAGGAACAGCCAAACTCTGCTACAATGGTGAGGTTGTGGAAGACAGTTTTATGTCACAGGTCCACCATGGCAAGATTGAGCACAGCAATAAGACACAAGGTAGTTATACTGCATCAGCAAGATCTCTCCTAGGCAAAGATTTTAAGGCAGACTCAGGTTTCAAGATGTGCTGCTCAAATTCTTTTGAAGAAGCACAAAAAACAGGTAACATTGAGGACCGTAGACGCAGTGGTCGGCCAAGGAAACAAAGTGCAGCATATCAAACACACATCATGCTTACTTCTCTTCCAAATTGAAATATGCCCAGCTCAGAACTGGCAGAAACTAGTGGGATCCAGCTAAACCCATCTACTGTTCGGAAGAGTCTGGCCAGAAGTTGTCTTCATGGAAGAATTGCGGCCAAAAAAACATCTTTGACGCGGAACAAGGCCAAGCAACTATGCACGAAAAAATAGTAACAAGGCAGAAGAAAAATGGCAGCAGGTGCTCTGGACTAATGAGTCAAAATTTGAAATATTTGGCTGTGACAGAGCAATTTGTTCGCCGAAGGACTAGAGAGCGGTACAATAATGAGTGTGTGCAGGCAGTAGTGAAGCATGGTGGAGGTTCTTTGCAAGTTTGGGGCTGCATTTCAACAAAGAAGGTTGTGGACTTTGTCAGGATTAATGGTGTCCTTAACCCGTTAGTGACCGCCAATACGCCTTTTAACGGCGGCCACTAATGGGCTTTATTCTGATGCATACGCCTTTTCACGGCGCTGCATCAGGATAAAGTAAAAAGAGCAGGGAGTGTCAAATCTCCCTGCTCTCAGCTGCTAGAGGCAGCTGAGGGCTGGGAGCGTCCCTGCTCTGCTGGGTGAGATCGATATTAGTATCGATCTCACCCGTTTAACCCTTCAGATGCGGTGCGCAATAGCGTGCACCGCATCTGAGTGGTTTTGGAGAGAGGGAGGGAGCTCCCTCTCTCTCCCACCGACACCCGGCGATACGATCGCCGAGTGTCTGTGTCTCTAATGGCAGCCGGGGGCCTAATAAAGGCCCCCAGGTCTCCCTGGAGCGACTGCCTGCTAGATCATGTCGGACAGGCAGTAATACACTGCAATACAAAAGTATTGCAGTGTATTACAATAGCGATCGGAGAATCGCATATTATAGTCCTCTAGTGGGACTAGTAAAAAAGTTTAAAAAAAATTTAATAAAGTTAATGAAAAAAAAAATGTGAAAAAAAATGAAAAACCAAGCTTTTCCCCTTACACAATGCTTTACTGTTAAAAAACCAAAATAAAGTAAAAAAGTTACACATATTTGGTATCGCTACAAGTAAAAACTACAAGTCTTCCCGCAAAAAAAAAGCCCTCATACAACCGCATCGGCGAAAAAATGAAAACGTTACGGCTCTTCAAATATGGAGACACAAAAACAAATAATTTTGAAAAAAAAGAGTTTTTACTGTGTAAAAGTAGTAAATCATACAAAAACTATACAAATTTGGTATTGTTGCAATCGTAACAACCCGCTGAATAGAGTTATGGTGTTATTTATATCACACGGTAAACGCCGTTGATTTAAGACGCGAAAAAGAGTGGCGAAATTTCAGGTTTTTTTCTATTCCCCCCCAAAAAAAAGTTAATAAAAGTTAATCAATAAATAATATGTCACCCAAAATGGTGCTATTAAAAAGTACAATTTGTCCCGCAAAAAACAAGACCTTATACAGCTATGTCGACGCAAAAATAAAAGAGTTATAGCTCTTGGAATGCGACGATGGAAAAACGTAAAAAATGGCTTGGTCATTAAGGTCTAAAATAGGCTGGTCATTAAGGGGTTAATGCTGAGAAATACAAGCAGATACTTATCCATAATGCAATACTATCAGGGAGACATCTGATTGGCTCCAAATTTATTCTGCAGCAGGACAATGACTCCAAACACACAGCCAATGTCATGAAGAACTATCTTCAGCGTGAAGAAGAACAAGGAGCCCTGGAAATGCTGATATGGCCCCCACAGAGCCCTGATCTCAACATTATCGAGTCTGTCTGAGATTACATGAAGACACAGAAGGTTTTGAGGAAGCCTACATCCGCAGAAGATCTGTGGTTAGTTCTCCAAGATGTTTGGAACAACCTCCCTGCCGAGTTCCTTCAAAAACTGTGTGCAAGTGTACCTAGAAGAATTTATGCTGTTTTGAAGACAAAGCGTGGTCACACCAAATATTAATTTGATTTAGATTTTTCTTTTTTTGTTAATTCACTTTGCATTTTGTTAATTGATGAAAAAAACTATTAACACTTCTATTTTTAAAACAATTCTTACTTTGCAGCATCTTTCCAAAACTGCCTAAAACTTTTGCACAGTACTGTATAATTGATAGATAAAGGTTCAACTTGATGGACCTGTGTCTTTTTTTTACCTAAGTAACCATGTTATTAAGTAACTACACTACCGTTCAAAAGTTTGCGGTCACCCAGACAATTTTGTGTTTTCCATGAAAACTCACACTTATATTTATCAAATGAGTTGCAAAATGACTAGAAAATATAGTCAAGACATTGACATGATTAGAAATAATAATTTTAATTTGAAATAATAATTTTCTCCTTCAAACTTTGCTTTCGTCAAAGAATGCTCCATTTGCAGCAATTACAGAATTGCAGACCTTTGGCATTCTAGCTGTTAATTTGCTGAGGTAATCGGGAGAAATTTCACCCCATGCTTCCAGAAGCCCCTCCCACAAGTTGGATTGGCTTGATGGGCACTTCTTGCGTACCATACACTCAAGCTGCTCCCACAACAGCTCTATGGGGTTGAGATCTGGTGACTGCGCTGGCCACTCCATTACAGATAGAATACCAGCTGCCTGCTTCTTCCCTAAATAGTTCTTGCATAATTTGGAGGTGTGCTTTGGGTCATTGTCCTGTTGTAGGATGAAATTGGCTCCAATCAAGCGCTGTCCACAGGGTATGGCATGGCGTTGCAAAATGGAGTGATAGCCTTCCTTATTCAAAATCCCTTTTACCTTGTACAAATCTCCCACTTTACCAGCACCAAAGCAACCCCAGACCATCACATTACCTCCACCATGCTTGACAGATGGCGTCAGGCACTCTTCCAGAATCTTTTCAGTTGTTCTGCGTCTCACAAATGTTCTTCTGTGTGATCCAAACACCTCAAACTTCGATTCGTCTGTCCATAACACTTTTTCCAATCTTCCTCTGTCCAATGTCTGTGTGCTTTTGCCCATATTAATCTTTTCCTTTTATTAGCCAGTCTCAAATATGGCTTTTTCTTTGCCACTCTGCCCTGAAGGTCAGCATACCGGAGTCGCCTCTTCACTGTAGACGTTGACACTGGCATTTTGCGTGTACTATTTAATGAAGCTGCCAGTTGAGGACCTGTGAGGCATCTATTTCTCAAACTAGAGACTCTAACGTACTTGTCTTGTTGCTCAGTTGTGCAGCGGGGCCTCCCACTTCTCTTTCTACTCTGGTTAGAGCCTGTTTGTGCTGTCCTCTGAAGGGAGTAGTACACACCGTTGTAGGAAATCTTCAGTTTCTTGGCAATTTCTCGCATGGAATAGCCTTCATTTCTAAGAACAAGAATAGACTGACAAGTTTCACATGAAAGCTCTCTTTTTCTAGCCATTTTGAGAGTTTAATCGAACCCACAAATGTAATGCTCCAGATTCTCAACTAGCTCAAAGGAAGGTCAGTTTTATAGCTCCTCTAAACAGCAAAACTGTTTACAGCGGTGCTACCATAATTGCACAAGGGGTTTCAAGTGTTTTCTAATCATCCATTAGCCTTCTAACACAGTTAGCAAACACAATGTACCATTAGAACACTGGAGTGATGGTTGCTGAAAATGGGCCTCTATACACCTATGTAGATATTGCATTAAAAACCAGACGTTTGCAGCTAGAATAGTCATTTAGCACATTAACAATGTATAGAGTGTATTTTTGATTAATTTAATGTTATCTTCATTGAAAAAAACTGTGCTTTTCTTTCAAAAATAAGGAAATTTCTGAGTGACCCTAAACTTTTGAACGGTAGTGTATGTATTTTTGCTCCAAAAATAATAAGCAAGTAACATTGTTGTACTTGCCAAGTACTTTTTTTGTACATAGCTGGTTCATCAATTAATTTTGGCCTTTGCTAGTAATTCATTGCCAACATGTATTATAAGGTTGTCAACATCATCTAAGAGGGTGATGGGGACATATTTGTGGCTGATCCTCTAAGCAGATGTGTGTAGATATATTGGGTAAAGTACAGATGTAGCCGTCTTTATCTTGACTTTTAACGCATTAAATACACAGTGGCAAGATCCCTTTTCATTGGCTTTTGTTGTGTATTATCAGGCTGCAGCACGTTATCACAGTCAAGATAAAGATGGCTACATCCGTATAGTTTTATACTATATTTCATTATTTAAAGATGTTGTTCATTATGGACAATCTCTTCATTAGAAGGGTTAACTAACAAACAAGCTGTGTGCTGCTGTTAGACCCCCGGCTGTAATCTCTGATAGTACCCAGCTAGTGTTTAATTCTTCTGCACCACCGACACAGGAAAATGCAGGCATTAGGCCACATTCAGACGTGGCGGATTTTCCACAGATTTGCAGTATGCGTTGATTGGGTTTTCCAACTCTATTCACAAGTACCTGAAAAATTTTGCATGGAATTGGGAGCATGCTGTGGATTTTCAAAACCTAGGGTGTTATCAGCAAGTTGCAGAAAAGCTGTGGATTTACATCATGGATTTTTTCCTTTTATTGCAGAGGAGAAGCAAAATCCTTATGTAACACATGCAGATTTTGCAGCGAATAATTCCGCCACATGTGGACTTACAGTAGCCTTACTCAGTTCCCATTAACCCTTTCAGGATGCCTCAATGTCCAGCCCCATTTATTCAAATCTGACGTGTCATTTTATGTGGTAATAACTCTGGAATGCTTTTGCCTATCCAAGCGATTCAGAGATGTTTTCTCGTGACATATTGTACTTTATGTTAGTGGAAACATTTGGTCAATAAATTCATAGCTTATTTGTAAAAAACATCAAAATGTACAGAAAATGTGCAAAAATTATAATTTTTCCAATTTTAAATGTAATCTACTTGTAAAACATATAGTAAAACCACACAAAATTGTTGCTAATTAACATCCCCCATATATTTGCATTATTTTTTGAACATTATTTTATTTTTCTAGGACGTTACAAGGCTTAGAACTTTTTCTCACATTTTCAAGAAAATGTCAAAAGGCTATTTTGTCAAGGACCAGTTCAGTTCTGAAGTGGCTTTGAAGGCATGATGTACTTGATAGACCCCATAAATCAGCCGTTTTACAAACTGCACCCCTCAAAGTATTCAAAACAGCATTCAGAAAGATTCTTAACCCTTTAGGCATTTCACAGGAATTAAAGCAAAGTAGAGGTGAAATTTACAAATGTAATTTTTTTTGCCGAAATTCTTTTGTAATACATTTTTTTCTGTATCACAGAAGGTGTTACCAGAGAAATGCAACTCAATATTTATTGCCCAGATTCTACAGTTTTTAGAAATATCACAGATGTGGCTCTAGTATGATAATTGACTTAAGCTCCGGCCTCAGACGCAAAGGAGCACCTAGAGGATTTTAGGGTCTCTTTTTTTTTAGAATATATTTTAGACACCATGTCAGATTTGAAGTTGTCTTGTGGTGCCAAAACAGTGGAATCTCCCCAAAAGTGGTTTTGGAAACTACACACCGCAAGGAATTTATCAAGGGGTATAGTTAGCATCTTGACCCGACAGGTCTTTTGCTATATTTATTGGAATATGACTGTGAAAATGAAAATCAACTTTTTTTCTGAAAAAATATAAAAAAATGTCATTTTTACAAGGAATAAAGAATAAAATGCACCCCAAAACTTGTAAAGCAATTTCTCCCGATTACGGCAATACCACATATGTGGTAATACACTTTTGTTTGGACCCACGGCAGAGCTCAGAAGGGAGGGAGCGCCATTTGGCTTTTGCAGCACAGATTTTGCTTGGTAATAGTTGTTTGGGGTTTTGCTGGTATTTCAGTTTATAATGTGGGGGCATATGTAAGCTGTGCGGAGTACATCAGGGCATAATAAGAGGGTATAATAATGAGGTAAATAAATAATAATTCATAGATGTGTGGCCGGTGTCGCACTGATAAATGGTGCCCAATTGTATCCGCTTTTGGACACTGCACAATTTCTGTCGCTATATTCTGGGAGCCAGAACTTTTTTTTATTTTTTTCTCCACCGGAGCTGTGTGGGGGCTTATTTGTTACGTTACAATCTGTAGTTTTCATTGGTACCATTTTAGGGTACATGTGATTTTTTGATCACTTTTTATTCGATTTTTTGGCAAGCAAAGTGACAGAAAAAAACAACATTTTGACTATGTTTTTTGTCCTTTTTTTTTTTTTTGTTTTACAGTGTTCACCGTGCGCTATAAATGACATTTTACTTTATTCTGCAGGTCGGTACGATTACGACTATACCATATGTATATAGTTTAATTAATATGTTTTGTGGCGTTTGCGCAATAAAATTACTTTTCTATAAAATTATTTATTTTTTGTCTCACCATATTCTGAGAGCCATAATTTTTTTATTTTTTAGTCAAAAAAGCTGTGTAAGGGCTTGTTTTTTGCGGGACGGGTTGTAGTTTTTATTGGTATTATTTTGGGGTACATGTGACTTTTTGATCACTTTTTATTCTATATTTTGGGAGGGGTGATGACCAAAAAAATAGTGATGCTAGCATTGTTCTTAATTATTTTTTCCGGTGTTCACCGTGCGGGAAAAAAAATATTACAGTTTTATAGTTTGGGTCGTTACGAACGCGGTGATACCAAATATGTGTACTTTTTTAACGTTTACATTTTTTTCCTATAATAAAAGACTTATTATAGGAAAAAAAAGCATTTTTTGTTTTTGTAACTTATAACTTGTTTTTACATAACATTTTTATTACTTTTTTTTTTTACTTTTTTCACTTGAAGACCTGCAGCAGTGATGGCTGCTATAACACATTACACTTCCTAGGTAGTGTAACGTGTTATAAAACTGTCAGTGTGACGTTGACAGTCACACTGACAGGAAGCCTATGAGGACCAGCTGGTCCTCATAGGCTTCCGTGAATGGCAGACCCGGAGGCCGTTGTATGGCCTCCGGTTTTGCCATGCAACCGATGGCAGCACCCGCAATCGGTCCTCGGGAAAGTTTGTTGTAGCAACAAACTTTCCAGTTTGTTGCTACAACAAACTTTCCCTGCGATCACATGATTGGGACCTGAACCAATCAGGTCCCGATCAAGTCTCCAGGACCAGAGGCAGGGGATAACAGCGCGATCCGGGTGTCAGCACTACTCTGAGACAACCGGATCGCGCTTTTAACACCCACTGTGAATTCACGTCGGCACTGCACAGAGCCCAGCAAGCGCCGACATGAATTTACTGTGGGCGGTCAGGAAGCAGTTAATAACGGTGATCATATTCTCTGTAGCCGAGCCAATGGGTTCGGCTGTCAGAGAACAGGTTGCTGGGGAGCTGGGGACACTGACAATCGCCGGCGTCAGAGCGATCTCCCAGCGCTATGCCGGCAGAAGCAGAGGTCTGCAGATTCACGTCCTCGCTCAACGGGGTATATGCAGATAGGACGTGAATCTACAGATTGTCGGCATGAAAGGGTTAATATATAAGCTGTCCATGTAATGTACAGACAAGGTGGGTCCTCTAGAGCAAGATACGCACTCCTCCCTGGCTGATAGGTGAGGGTTTCTAATAGGGTATTTGAAAATGGGCTTTCTAAACCAGACAACCACTTTAAACTTATTTAATAATGTTATAAAATAAGAGATTTGATGGCTGTATAAATAAATCATGCAGCATCAGACACAATTACATAACCGGAAAAAAGCAACAGAAACAACGATTTAAACTAGCAGAAACCGGTGTTATCATATGCTCTGGAGGATCATGATACACATAGATCTACAATGTTCTCATCATCAACTTTTCAAACCATTGTTTCAGAAATAGCAAAGGATTCAACAGATTTGATGAGCTCAATATTGGTTATTGTTTATTTAAGTAAAAACATGATGTAAAGTGATAACATGATCTAGTAATATAACGTGCACCACAGTTCAATAGCTATGTTTGTCTTCCTTGTCTGTAGACGTGCCGCATTTAAACAAGCAGAGCAATTCCAGTAGCTATATACTATATATATATATATATATATATATATATATATATATATATATATATATATATATAGATATACATATATATTTATTTGTTTACTTCTTTTTTAAGTATCACATCAAATACCTAGACATATCTAACGTGCAATTCACTTCTATAGGTTGCAGGACTGGGAAAACCACACACAGACCAAGGATACAAGGTAGGACATTTAATTTATTGGATTTTAATTAAATGGTCTTGGAATCTTCATGGCTGATATCCAATACTATCTTATACATTTTATTATTTATAATTAATTGCTCAGAAATTGGGACGCTAATTGGTTATTGTTGCGCAGTCAAATTTGCATTATTTTTAAGCTGTTGCAAAGAGCAGATGAATGAAAATTTATTTTTTTCAATTACAAATGTGTAACAGTTCTATAAATGTTTAGAGAATGGTAGAGAGAATTTCAAAACACTTAACATCTGATATCGAATTACTGTGGGTTTTTATTGAAGACAATCATCATTATTTTTGGTAATTATAGAGTTTATCCAGATAGATAGATAGATAGATAGATAGATAGATAGATAGATAGATAGATAGATAGATATGAGATAGATAGATAGATAGATAGATAGATAGATATGAGATAGATAGATAGATAGATAGATAGATAGATAGATAGATAGATAGATAGATAGATAGATAGATAGATAGATAGATATTCCATTATAATGGCTCCTCCATTGCAATTATCTGTGATAGTATGCTAGAGTCATTCCTCTGTCATATTGCAGATTGGCAGATTTAGTAACAAAGTTGTGAACCTATTGGGAAAGTGAGTTTTTAATTAGTGTAATTAGAGTTTTTAGTGTGAGTTAACTATACTATGGCTTGTTGAGAAAAGTTAAGTGCTAGCAGAGAAGTTAACTATTGGTAAATACTGATTTTGATTGGCACAGTCTGAAACAATGCATTCCTGTCTTTGGGAGATCATATGTTAAGGCAGGAAAAGAAATTGAATTTTTCAAAGGATGATTTATTTTAGCAGTGCGTTTTCGCACCTGAAAGTAAATGAAAAAATGACTTCAATGTAGAATTTCAGAAACTCTTTCTTACAGTCTATGATTGAGGCCTTTTTTTTTGAGGAGAGTGAGCTGAGGACATAATGAAAAAATTTACCTCAGCTGCTGTGCCGTCATCAGATACCCATGTACTGTTTTACAATTGAGCAAAATAAATAATATATTTAGTTAGATGTAGCACAGCTGTCAGCACAGTACTGTGTTAGTCTTTAGCCAGGTTCTTAAATATGAATGCCTTAGAAATTGTAATGCTGAAATCATTGCAGTAGCTATTTTTGTCTATGCTATTAATGCTTCAAAATGTGATGTAGCCAAGAAAGAAAATACATTTTGGTTGTCTCGATAGGAACATTTCTAAACCATAAAATAATTGACTTTGATGCCAATAAAAAAAAATTATCTTTTTATGTTACGGGTTTTTTCAGACCCTAAAAATTGATGGCCTATCCTCAGCGCTCCCGGCCCCTTCAAAACAGCTGATCGGTGGGGGTCCCAGCAGTCAAACCCCGAACGATCAGCTATTATTGGCCTATACTGAGGATAGGCCGTTAATTGTATTTTTACTGGCTGGAAAACCCTTTTAAAGGATTTGTACAGTTTTGCTTGGAAAAAAACAACCTATTTTTAGATATTTATCTGTGTACCTGAAAAGTTTTAAGCTGTACTATATTTTACTGGTTTTAGGATTGATTCTTTTATTTTCAAGACCTGCTTTCTTTGACATGCCTGCTTGTGGACCTGCAAGTTCAGATCTGAGTGGGCATTACTTGTGAAGCTTGCTATTTATTTCCCCCTCCTTATTCTCAATGCTCTAGCCTGAGAGCCCACCTTTCTGTAAGTGGGTCAATTTTTAGTGTGTGGCCCCTAACCCTGACATTGGACCCCATCCGAGGATGACGCAGTAATGGAGGCCAATACAGTTCAGTTAAATGCAACATGATTTTAGTGAGGCATAATGCATAGCGGTTACAAAAAGTGGTAGCAGTTACAGTTTCCAGTGGTTATACAGCTTGGCAGTTACAAATGGTGGCATACAGGGCCGGCCTAAGGTTGGATGGCACCTTGTGCGTGATTCTCTATTGCTGCCATCCACAAACCAAAAATTAAAGTGTAGCTAAACGTTTGACAAACTTCTGACATGTCATAGTGACATGTCAGAAGTTTGGATTGGTGGGGGTCCGAGCACTTGTCTCAAATGCTAGAACGAAGCAGCTGAAGCGCTCGTGTGAGCGCTCAGCCACTTTGTGTCTGTTCGTCTTTTTCCGGAAATAAATGTATCGGTGTACGGACACAATAGACAGTCTATGAGCCTGTACTCCGATACATCGGCTTTCCGGAAAAAGCCGAACAGACACGAAGCGGCTGAGCACTCACATGAGCGCTTCAGCTGCTTCATTCTAGCGATTGTTGGGGGTCTCAGTGCTCGGACCCCCACCAATCCAAACTTCTGACATGTCACTATGACATGCCAGAAGTTTGTCAAATGTTTAGCTACACTTTAACCACATATATAGACACGCACATACTGAATCATATATACTGTACATACATAAAGACAAATATTTAGACAAACAGGCAAATATATACAGTCGAGTCACATTATTATCACCACCTCCTACTTTCGACATCGGCAGTGAGTAGCCCATGAAGGAAGTGATATGTCGTGGGCTGGCATGGTGGTTATATAAGGTGTGCGATAGCCTG
Organism: Rhinoderma darwinii; assembly: GCF_050947455.1. NCBI lineage: Eukaryota > Metazoa > Chordata > Amphibia > Anura > Rhinodermatidae > Rhinoderma > Rhinoderma darwinii. Next base: position 360,343,014 of record NC_134687.1, read on the forward strand.
TCTGAACACACATCACTCGTTGTTGACATGGGTAAAAGGGGCGATTTATCAGTTGCAAAAAAGGTTAATTATTGGCTTTCGGGACAAGGGTGGTAGTATTTCTCAAACAGCGCAGTTTGTGAACTGTTTGCGTGCTGTTGTGGTGAAAGTGCATCGTGAGTGGACAAATCGCACCATTGGGAATAACCAACGTTGAAACTGGCATTGTTGTGAGAGGTGAAGGTCGGCTACAAAGGTGCTCGAGGGCCAAACGAGTGGAGCAGCTCACCGTGAAAATCAACCAGGGGGCAACCAGATGTGTGTCTAAAACGACAGTTCAGCGAAACCTACTGCATAAGGGGCTCCGAAGCAGATGAATGGTCACTGCTCCTATGCTAACAAAGGTGCATCGTAAAAAAAGGCTTCAATTTGTACGGAAGTATCGGAATTAGACCCCCGATGATTGGCAAAGGGTTTCCTTCTCCTAGTCACATTTTCTGCTTCATCGAATGGATGGACATCGGCATGTCATGCGAGAAACATCAGAGAACAAACACTCTGCAACCATTGCTGGAAGAACACAAGTTGGTGCGTGCCGGCAGCGTTATGGTCTGGGGAATTTTTTCATGGCATTCTCTGGGCATTTTTCATGGCATTATATCGAGACATCGTTTCAGCGAGACATCGTTGATCGGCGCTCGCTTGCTCCTGTCACACGGAGCTATGGGAGGGGATGAGCGGTCGTTACTATGATTGCTCGTCCCCATACATTACTATCATGTCGGCAGCACGTCTCCCTGTTTACGCAGGGAGATGTGATGCCGACAACGATAATATAAATTTTTTTTAAAACGATACGACCAGCAGATGATCGAGTGTTTGCTCGTTCATCTGATGATTGTTCCGCTGTTTACACAGGGCAATTATCATCAACGAGCGTTATATGAACGCCCGTCTGTCCGATAATCGCCCATAAAACCCCCTTTACCTGCATTCCTATGTAATACCACAGATAATACACAGTGAGAACTCTCTGAGTACAGATAATGTAGTAGTGTTACCTGCAGTCCTATGTAAAACCACAGATAACACACAGTGATAACTCTCTGAGTACAGATAATGTAGTAGTGTTACCTGCAGTCCTATGTAACACCACAGATAACACACAGAGATAACCCTCCCAGTACAGATAATGTAGTAGATGTTATCTGCAGTTCTATGTAACACCACAGATAACACACTCTGATAACTATACCCACACAGCCAAGCACGGACACACACTCACACATACACACACACACACACACACACACACACAAAGGTTTATATACTAATATATAAATGTATTATGCAGCACACCTCCAAACTGGAGATATAGTTTAAAAAGATGATTTCCGTGAATTAATTGCCACAATAACTTTTAAAGGCACAGTTGCCTTCAAACAAAAGCATGTTAGTACAGCGTTAGAACAACACATAACAAGAATGTCCACTTAGCTTCACTGTGGGTATCAACTGTTCAAGTGCACAGCAACAGAGGGCAGTTTAAGTGCACCATTGTTTAAGGAGTTCTAGAACCAAGCTCATGTTCGCTTTTGCCGGAAGCACCCCATTAAATTTCCCCCAAGTTTAATGAGTCCTAGTCAGCCATGCCTGGATGAGTCCTGAGCAGCATCTCCACCTGGCGGACCACAAGGACCACCGACAGTGGGTTCTCATTGGAAAGGCTGGTTTCAGGACCTGCAGATACAAATGTACCTGTATAGATGGCCAAGGCTTTACATTATTTTTTTAGATACCTTCGTTAGTAGCCGCTCGCCCACCTCTGCCAATGAATACACAGATCGCTAGGGTCTCTCTGTGACAGCCACTGTTGTATCTCGCCAGCTTATTGCATAAATTACCACCCACTCTTCTGGCATCTTTGGACCACCAGCCATTGGTTGTTGGGTCTTCTTCTCTCATGGCAGGCTCAGGGGTGAAATTGGCCGCCATCTGAACCAGTATTTGGCAACTCAATTAGCTCTGCTGGTTCTTTTGGCCTCGTCACAGCAGCGGCCCTACTGCCACAGTTCCCTTTCGTTAAGTTGAGGTCCACCCGTTCTCTGCAGCGTAGATGTTGCATCCATATGGGCATCTGTCCCCACTTAAGTTACCGACCGATGCACGAACACCTCTTTACCAATGTTGTCAACCTGCACAAATTCATACCCTTGGGCGCGATGGAACTAGACCACAGTGCCTGTCAATATTTCAGCCCTGACTCAAGTCCCCTTGGGTTACATAATCATCTTTCTCAAGTATTCTTCACAGTATCTGCGCTGCTTCTTAGCCACCATTAACGTCACTTGCTTTTTGCTTTCTCACGGCGGCCACTCCCATACCTAGACTTGTCTCTTGCAACCTGGCTCTCACTTTGTTTCACCGGCATCACAAGTGGTTCAGGCATCCTTTCAGGTTCCTTTCATCGCACCCACCAGTACCACTGCTGATCCATTCTCGGGGTCATATCCTGCCAACTATGCCAAATGTAAGAGGGTCAGTTTTTAGTGTGTGTAGCCCTTGACTCTCTCATGGGACTCTAGAATGATGCAGTAATGGAGGCAAAAAAAAGTTACGTTCAATGCAAAAGGACTTTATACTGTCCGAGGCACAATGCGTAGTGGTTACAAACAGTGGTACTAAGCGTAGCGGTTACAGTCTCCAGTGAGTATACAGCTTGGCGGTTACAAATAGTGGGACACATCTTGGCGGTTACAGACTTTTATTGGTACTTAGCTTGGTGGTTACAATCTCTTGTAGGCATCACAGTCTCTGGTCTTTAAACTATGGTCACACTTGAAGGCAAAGGCGATTACAATCTCTTTTGCCCTTGATCCAACATATACGCTGGAAGTGATCCAAAACCACTTGCAGGATGCACAGAGCTTCCTCTGGTCATGGAGCATTCTCCCTAGCGGACCTAAGTAATTCAGCACCTGAGTTAGGGTCAAGACGCTGAATGCGTCAGGAGATTACAAATGGTCACTCTTAAAGGCACAGTTACATGCAAATAAAAACATGTTAGAACATCTTTAGCACAGAGCATAACATAACAAGACTGCCCAGCTAGCTTCACTGAGGTATCAACTGTTCAAGTGCATAGCAAGAGAGGACAGTTTAAGTGCACTATTGTATAAGGGGTGCTAGTCCATTATTAAGTCCAAGCTCAGGACCACCTGGTTGTCGTCTTGCTCTCATTCAATAGCAGAAACAAAGAACGAAATCCTGAGATGATTATTTACCACTGAATTACTATTTATTTATCACTATAACTGTTCAATCAATAGTGTATCCGAATCTCCTATGTGCAGTGTTCTGATCCACAATGATACACTGAATTAGAGAAATGCCCTACATTTTGTGAAAAAATAAATAAAATGATCAATCATAAAGTACTTTTTTGTGTTTCAAATGACGAACATCTCGAATGTATTGAACTAAAGTGTACAGTATAGAATAAAAAACACAAGGGGAAGGAGAGCTCCAGCTCACCAGTCCTGCGTCCTGCACTCAAACCTCGCTCGGATCTCCGTGACGGCCCACGGTGAGTAACATGGAAAAACAAAGGAAAGTCGATCCAGCGCTGTTTGGTGTTTAAAAGGGAATCGATGTTCCCACTTTTATTGTAGTAGAAAAAATAATAAAATATGAACAGACGCAGTAGCGAGGTGGTTTCAAGTTGTATGTGCTGAAGCCTACGCGTTTCAAACACTATCAGTGTCCTTAATCATGGCTAGTATACGCGTAGGCTTCAGCACATACAACTTGAAACCACCTCGCTACTGCGTCTGTTCATATTTTATTATTTTTTCTACTACAATAAAAGTGGGAACATCGATTCCCTTTTAAACACCAAACAGCGCTGGATCGACTTTCCTTTGTTTTTCTAAAGTGTACAGTACTTGTAAATTTTTTAATGTTGCCACCTCATTTGGCAGATGTAAATATATCAGTTTTAAATATACGAATATATTTGATAATCTTCTCAAACAGAAATTATTTTTTAAGGCTAGCCACTCATTTCTCCACTCAATACGAAAGGTTGGGTTCTGCTAATAAGGGTTTAGAACAATCAGAAACATTAGTTACTGCCCAAAAGAGGTTTACTATATAAGTCCCTGAATGGGTTAAGGGAAGTTTTTGAACTCACACAGTGCAGACAATGTAACAGGTGCTGAGAGTACAGGCACGATCATTGTAAGTGAGGAAACTGGCAATCTTTGGCAAGCTTTACACATTTAAGCTCCAATTTTAAAATAATAGAAAACAGGTTTTGCTATAGGAATTGTTGATCCTCTTGTACAATAGGAAACGTGAATACTCAAAGAGTTAGAAAACATGGATTAAAGAGGCTCTGTCACCACATTATAAGTGCCCTATGATGTCTATTCACAATCTCTGCACTTCGTTACTGTTTCTATGGTAGTTACAGCAGAGGAAGCGTGATCTCGTTGTAACCTGTCATTTACAGCGAGATCTCGCGAGATCACGCTTCCTCTGCTGTAACTACCACAGACAGAGTAACGAAGTGCAGGGATTGTGAATAGACATCCTGTGGAATGTCTATTCACTGTCTAAACACTTCAGTATTTTTAATGTGTTAGTATAAGACAGCACATAAGGATCTAGCAGGATCCCTATGCCCTGAGTAAATTAATGGAGAGGAGTGCATGATGCTGATTGGTCAGCATCATACACTCCCCTGTACAACGCCCACTTGGTCTAAAGTAAAAATACGCCCACTTGGGCATTAAGCAACACATTAGCATAAATCTAAAATCGCTAATAAAGTGGTAAAAATAGATCGTTTTTTAAAATAAAAAGCATTACTGTCACCTACATTATAGCGCCAATCTCCTTATGTAGGAGATAGGGCACTTATAATGTGGTGACAGAGCCTCTTTAAGGGCCATAAGCATAAGAAAAAAGTGCATGGTTAATATTCTGTTGTCCTGTTTGCATATTTAAACTCTCCCTATTGTTAAACCAATTAAAACTAATATTATAGTGTACATTGCAACTGAAGTCAAGTTTTTTCTTCTACTGGGAAACATAAAGATGTGACCTTCCTTACATTTTCTCTTATCTCAATATATCCTGAGATGTAAGGAGCACGATGACCGGCTTTGAAAATAACAGAATTTTGCGATACTCTGTCATGAGATGTCTATGCTATATGTGTCTAAGTGTGGCTGCCCAGTGGTTGTGATGTGAATTGAAGCCTGTCAAGGGTTTTGCTAGCATGTCATGATATTGTATTGAATTGGTTTCATGAGAAATTTGAATCCTCAACCAAGGAGGAACCAAGAGGTTTCAGGAATTTTCACATTACTGGAATACAATCTTTTACTTTTCTTTTTTGAAGGTCATTTTATTTAGGTCATTCACACCTTAGTAATTTAAACGTATACCTTTTCACTGTTACTCCTTGGAATATCATTTTATTTAAACATCATAAAGAATTGGTACAGGTACAAAAGACGCACATCATATAAAATAAGTAATCCAAGAGTGTCAAATTGACAAGGTCAGGTATTAACAAATATATAAAGATACATTTCTTCATATATCAAATTGCTTATGAAAACAACCCCAGCAAACAGCTTTTCATTACAGAGATAGAAAAAAGACCTGATAAATGCAGCTCATATGAGAAACCCAGTGGAGGAATGGAAGACCCAGCATAGACATCAGCAGCCCAAAATTCCAACCAAATATGATAGTTGTATATCAAAATTGAGGTCAAAACTATTGACTAGTATGGGGGTTGGCTGGAGAAATTTATCTGGGCATCCGCACGCTTCATATGTGAGTTTAAAGAGTGGAACATTAGAGTTCATCAATGTAGTCCATGCTGACAATGTGAGAACCTTGGGGTTCTTCCAATGCATGAGGATGCTTTTCTTTGCATAAAACAATAAAAACGTTATAAGGGATCTGGTAACTTCAGTATATATATAAGATCCTCCAACAGTAGTAAGAGACAGATTATGGGGTCAAGTATGTGAGAAAGTCCAACTTTTAGTTCAATAAATTCTAAAACCTCAGTCCAGACATTAGAAATAACCGGACATTCCCAGAACATAGGTAAAAAGGAACCATCTGCTTTTGGACAGATAGGAGATAGGATGTAATCTTCCCATCCTAAACAATTTGAAAGGGGTGTAATAAATCAGCTGAATTTTTTTTTATTAGAATAAAGCGGTCCATTGTCAATATTTAAGGACCAGTCAAAGCGCTCAGCATTTCTTTATGATCATCCGTAGACACAGAGGAAAGAGTCAGGGACCATCGGGTTTAGCCAACGTTTAGCCAACGTTCCCTGCGTCATGCAATCCTCCACTGGGGATGTACACAATCTGACATTATACAATGCAAATTGTGACCAGAGGGCATGCCTAAGCTGGAAGTAACGAAAGCTGAGATAAGGTGGGATCTAGTGTTTGGCCCGAAGTTATGCAAAGGTAGCCACGTTATCCTCCGTCATCACATCACCCAAAGTTTATATACCTAAGGCTGCCCATCTACTGGGGTCAGGAAGTTGTAGTATCTGTGGCCAGAGCTGGTTATACCAAAGTGGCATTCTAGGTGACCAGGATACCTCCTCAGAGGGGAAAAGCAACAGTGACCTCTGCCAAACCTTCAGGGTAGACTGCATTGGAGTTGTAAGCAAGTGCCCTGGGGGCTGTCTATATACAGAGTTAACTAAAGCAATGTAGGAGCAAGAAGTGAAGCTTTTGAGATCCGTACAGGGTTTTAAAATGTCTGTGAGTAAACCACCATCAAACATACATCAGTTGGCTAGCAAGGAAATAAAGATATAGATTCGGAAGGGCCAGACCATATTGCTCAGTGGGTAATTGTAGTGTACCAAGAGCAATTCTAGGAGTACCTCCTGCCCAAATAAAGGAGCTAAGATCTTTATCTATATTGGAGTAAAATAATAGAGGCAATCACACTGGGGAATTATAAAAGAGGTACAGGTATCTAGAGAGAGACTTCATCTTGAACAAATTAATACAACCCGTTACTGTGAGAGGAAGATGTTTCCATCTATCAAAATCAAGCTTAAGACGTTGTACCAGGGGAACAATATTGTCAGGTATAACGCTATGGACATTAGAACTAATCACTATATTAAGGTAAGTAATTTTATCTACACATTGTAGTGGGGAGGGAAGACCAATATCTACCTCCGTTACCAAGGACTTCGACCAATTAACTCCTAACCCAGAAAAAGATAAAGATAAGGTAAATAAGTCAAACAGAGACAATAATTTCCATAAAGATGGACCTGGATAGTTGAGGAATAGAAGCGTATCTATTCCTCCTTCCTCCCCCTCAGCTCGAAGCCTTTTATGTCCATTTATTTTCAATGAGCCCGGACCGCAGAAGACGGCTGTAATAAGACATGTCCATTCGTTCTGCGGTGCGGGCTCCCGGGCCATGCACGGACCGTAAAAACTACGGTCGTGTGCATGGCCCCATAGAAATAAATGGGGCCGCAATTCTCCCGTGGATTTTCGGGGGAATTGCGGCCGCAAAAGCACGTTCGTGTGCATGGGGCCTTATAGCCAAAGCAAGGGATTCAATAGCCGACAGAAAAATGAAAGGGGACAACAGGCAAAGTTGTCTAGTCCCCAGGGCCAGGGTAAAGGAAGGGGTGATATGACAGTTAGTTTTGAAACTTGCTATAGGTTGGGAGTAGGGTAGACGTATCCATTGAATAAATCAAGGACCAAACCCAAATCCTCTTGGCACAGAAACGACCATTCTACCAAGTCAAATGCTTTCCCTAAATCCAAAGAGGCAACAACTTGGGAGCCACAAGGCCCAGAAGCAATCGATATATTAGTGAATGGCCTCCGCAGGTTAATATCAGTGACCTTCCCCGGCATAAAGCCAGACTGATCTGTGTGAATGGCATGACATATAACCGTCTGCAAACACATTGCCAGAATTTCAGCCAGAATTTTAACATCGCAATTAAGAAGTGAAATAGGCCGGTAGGAGCCACAGTCTTTAGGGTCTTTACAGGGTTTGGGTAGTAGAACATTAAGAGCCTCTCTCGTAGAAGGGGGGAGGATAGATTTGTTACTCAAAGATTGGAAAAGGCTATGTAAATGAGCAATAATCAATTCCACATCCAATTTATATCATTCTATGGGCAGACCATCTTAACCTGGAGTTTTCCTGTTTGGAAAGGAGCTAATAGCTGCAGTGATTTCCTCTGCAGTTAGATCTGCTTAAAAAAAATTTACATCATCACTTTCCAAGGTCGGGAATGCTATAGTGTCTAAGAATTCTTCCAGACTAGAAAAATGGTATGATACCTTAGAGGAGTATAAATCAAAATAACATTTTGGCAAATATTTTGTTAATAGTTAAAGGGTCACTAATACACACACCAGTGAAGGAGATTATTTCAAAAACGGGATTCGGAGTCATGTCCTCCTTGGCTAGGTATGCCAGTAGAAGACCATTTTTGTCCTTCTGATCAAAAATTCTTTGTTGGGAATATAAATATTTCTTCCTAGTGAGTTCACTCAACAAAAGAGTATTCTCGCGTTGCTTCGCAGATAAGGCACAGAAGGCCGTGGGTTCCCTAGTCCAAAGACATTCCTCCCCTGCGACTACCAAATTGGCCTCCAAACCAGAACATTACTTGGCCTGTCCACGTCAATGCGAGGAGATGGCCTGTATAATCTCCCCTCTAATATAGGCTTTGAAAGCATCCCATCACAGACCACCTTCTGCCGATCCCAAATTGGAACACCAAAAACGTGGTATTTTAATATCTAAAGAGGTTGCAACATCTGTACAAGAGAGGACTCAGCCACCAGATCTTACGTTTTGCCACCTCAGGGAATCCCAAAGTGATCATCAGGGGAGAGTGATCGGATATTCCCCGAGGGAGGTAGTTAGCATCCACTACAAATATTAAAGAGGCATCATTTTCAAATGCTAGATCAATTCGGGAAAATGTTCTATAGGCAGGGGAATGGCACGAGTAAGCCAGGGAGTAAGGATTCAATTCCATCACTAATACAATTATGTCATTTAGCAATTGAATAGCTGCCGGAGGAGGATTATAGACATTGACAATAATAAATGAAGTAAAGTAAATCGGACATAACGTCACAATGACAGGTCAGGGCCGGCTCCAGGTTTATGTGGGTCCTTGGGCGACCCAGACTTAGTGGGCCCAAATGCAGGGGAAATCAAGGCAGTAGTAAAGTGCCACACAGCCCTCCTCCCAGGTAGTGCCACACAGCCCACCCAGGTAGTGCCACAAAGCCCCCCTTCCCAGGTAGAGCCACACAGCCCCCCTCCCTGGTAGTGCCACACAGCCCCCACCCTGGTATTACCACACAGCCCACCTCCCTGGTAGTGCCACACAGCCCACCTCCCTGGTAGTGCCACACAGCCCCCCACCCTGGTAGTGCCACAAAGCCCTACAAACTGGTAGTGCCACACAGCCCCCCTCCCTCGTAGTGCCACACAGACCCTCCTCCCAAGTAGTGCCACACAGCCCCCCTCCCTGGTAGTGCCACATAGCCCACCCCCCTCCCTGGTAGTACCACACAGCCCCCCTCCCTGGTAGTGCCACACAGCCGACCTACCTGGTAGTGCCACACAACCCACCTCCCTGGTAGTGCCACATAGCCCCCCACCCTGGTAGTGCCACAAAGCCCCACAATCTGGTAGTGCCACACAGCCCCCTCCCTGTAGGTAGCATTTGTGGTGCTCCCTCTATGAGTGGAATCCCCAACCAGAGCATTGCCGATGCTCTGGCCGGGAATTCCGCTTCAGGAGGAGCCCCTGACATCACTGTCCATATATGGACAGTAATGTAAGAGACAACCCCACAGCCATAGTCCCAGGCAGAGCGCTAATAGCACTCTGCCTGGGACTCCTCTCCTCCTGACATCGCTGTCCATATATGGACAGTGATGTTAGGGGCTTCCCCAGAGACGGAGTTCCAGGCAGAGCACTACTAGCGCTCTGCCTGGGAGTCTGCAGCCTAGCAAATGGCAGTGTGGGGAGCTACCTCCCTGCTCTGCCATAGCGTTCAATAGTATCTGTGTCCTAAGGACGCAGATACTATTGAATGTGGAGTCGCTACTGCTGTCGCAGTGAATGTGGCATTGCTACCGCTGTAGCACCATGGCGGCTACTAGCAGGGCCACTGGGCAAGGGGGAGCAAGGGGGGCCATGACGTGTTTTTACTTTTTACCTTCTGGGTCTTGTGAAGAGAAGTGTATTACGCTGACCAATCAGTGTCATACACTCTCATTGTTCCAGCCCAGCTACTTTTACTGCACAGCGTGATTGTGCACAGCGTGATTGTGCAGTGAAAGAAGCTGGGCTGGAACAATGAGAAGTGTATGAAGCTGATTGGTCTACGTCATACACTTCTCTTTACAACGTCCAGTTGGTAAAAAGTCAAAACATGCCCAGTTGTCTATTAAGAAACTAATTAGCATAAATCTAAAATTGTTTGTAACTTGGTCAAAAATTATCATTTTTCAAAATAAAAACCACTGTTGGTATCTACATTACAGCGCCGATCAGATTATGTAGGAGATAGGGCATTTATAATCTGGTGACAGAGCCTTTTTAAGAGATTGTAATTTAGTGCCTAGTAAATGAGTCTCTTGAAGGAGCATTATTTGCGGACTATACGTGGAGATAAAATTAAAGACTAGCGATCTCTTAAATTTATCATTGAGACCCCTCACATTCCAGGAGATAATCTTAAGGTGTCGTAACATCTCAATCAGTGAAATAAAAGAAAATCTATAAAACACGCTAAAAGAGTGCATGTACATAAAGAAAACAGACAAGCAAGGCAATAGTAATAGCTACAAACTCCAGTACTCCCAGAGGTAAAAATTACCATTCCACATAAGTGTATGAACTACATTTGAGTAATCAAAGCATGAAAAGCTGAAACAAAAAAACCCAATCCTAATCCACCCTACCTATCCCCCCAAACATGAGAGAGGTTTCATTCCCAATTACAGAAAAAGACCTGCACAAGGTAAAAGGTAGAAACAGAACTAAAACTTAAATGGTTAAATGAAGGGCACGACCCCCTTCCTCTATGTACATAATACAAGTAAGTAGAAAGAGTAGGCTCAATAGAAGTATAAAGTGGAAGACATGTTAAATATATCAGAATACCATACAACACAACATATATCTCCGGTATTATATTCAGCTGAAAACAGTAATAAGGAGAATCACAATCCCTATAAAAAATTGAAAACATAACCATCCCTCAGGGATATGTCCTAAAGTGTAAGACAGACTTCCTAATCATAGTACATTGCAATATAGGAAGATACGATATCCCAGAAGCAGGAGGATTATATCCCATGACGTTCTAACCAGGCAAAGACGTCTTCCGGGTTGTTCAAGACTATCTCAGAGCCATTGTGCACCAGCCTGAGGTTGGCAGGGTAGACTACAGAATAGAGAATTTGTTTCTACCTCAAACACTTCTTGGCCTCTATGAATCACTGCCTTTATTTTTGTACACCCAGAGAGTAAACAGGGTAGACTTTCACATTTTGATTAGTATATTTCAAAGGCTGCTGCTTCCTTGCGAGTTCCAGTAACTTGTTTATGTCCTTGAAGTTGAGAAACTTGGCTATAAATGTACCCAGAGGCGCCCCTGGTGGAAGAGCTCTAGTTGGGATATGATGAGCACGTCCCACAAAGAACATAGGGGAAAAGCTCAGTTTCTCCAAATGTTGACTTGAGCGAACTCTCTAACAATGCAGCAGGATCTGGCTTTTCCACACCCTCAGGCAGACCGATAAAGCGAATGTTGTATCGCCGTAGACGGTTCTCTGTGTCATCAAGTTTAGCATGCCATTCAGATTCCAGGGTGTCAACTCCGGATATAAGAGGAGTCACCACATCCTCCAGGTCAGATATGGGTCATTCAGACTCAGTAGCCCTTTCACACAATGTATGTACATCAGCAATGAGAAGACCAAAGTCCGTCTGAAGAGCATCTATTTTCTCGTACAAGACTCCCTATTAGCCTTTAGAACATCTAGCATAGACGGTTTAGAGGGAGAGTCATCACCGACATATGGGAACCAGACGCAAGTCCAGAGGATTTCTCCCTTTTGCCGGTTATCTTAGATTATTTGAAGGGGGCCATTGCAGGTATACCCCAACCAATAGAAATATTTGAGAACAGAAACAGTAACTCAGGCTAGTGCACAGCAAAATATAATTTAAAAAATCACTGAAATAAGGAAGGGGGAAAGTCCTCCAGGTGTCACATTATATCCAGATTACTTACCAGGGTCAATGATGAAGGTATTCAGGGCAGAGATGGTTCCTCTAAATATAAACAAAATAGTGGGTGACACCTGTGAAGGTACCGTCCAGGGCAGAGATTCCGCCTATTACAGGATTACCCACATCCAGAAGGGCGGCAGAGTACACGCTGGCGTTTTGCCAACAGAAAAGTCGGAGGTTGCAGGCCTCTCTTTGCTAGGGTCGTCTCGGCCAGATGTACCAGCCATTCACTTCGGGCTAAAAATTTATTCTGCGGATCCAGTCCTTGGACTGGGCCCCGACCCTCCAAAAAGACAGAACTGGGCAAGAAAGTTTTTAAAATGCTACCCTAGACAGCGGGAGAACAGCAGAACGGCTGATACGGAGCTCTCCTAAAACGCGCCCTATCCTGCTGGAGTCCACCCTGAAACACAATCTTTATATGCTTTGTTTGCTACAAATCTTAGTTTACTTTAATTTTGTGAAGTATTGCAACAGAATTTGCAATATATTATATGGGAATGATGTGATTGTGCACAGATTGCACATAATCAGTAAATTATGACCTAGTATTTGACTTTAAAATTCCTATATACTACCATCAAAATATTCATATATCATCACCTCCCGTCATCCATAGTGATTTTTAAAGTAACGCTAGCTTGCATTATTTCTGTCAACTACACAATTAATGGGATTATCTACTGTAAATGTCTTTTCTTATCTAGGACTGTCACGATCCTATTAAATGTCGCTGTTTTTTCTGTGAAACAATAGTAGCACTCACTGAGCTTTCCAAGGAGCGATTCATTGCTTTGATTAATAGGTTAGAATTACCATTCATGAATATAAAGCTAGTAATATGTACATTTATTTAATTGGCAGTATCATTTGTCACCACTTGAACAGTGCATTAAGTGGATATTGTTTTAATTTAAATACACTAGCTTAGAAAAACATCTATGAAAAGTTCTGTTGTACTTCAGTATCTTATAGTTAAATCATTCCCTACAATTAAAGTTCTTTCATACTTGATTATATTTAAAACCTATTCCCACGGAAGGGTTTTATTTGTTATGTTTTCTATTGTCCTAGTGCAGTGAATGGGATTGTTAAAAATCCTTTTCACAATGAAGTCACACATCAAAACTGTGATCTCAGGTTTTACATGTGGTATTTCAAAATGGTTTTCCTTGCAACCATGGGACAGTGGTGTGGCTTTCCGTCATGCCACCACAGGTGGAGCGCTGGTGAATGAAACAACTGTTGCATTTGCTATGGCATCGGAATACTTACAATGATAACAATACTGGAACAAATAGACATCAGTAGCTTCAATGCTTGTACCTGAGTAGAGCAGAACAGCATACTGCTTTATTTTTTCCAAGTTAAGATCCTAGATGCTTGCACCTGATAACTGTTCTGATATTTTTACTACTGACTTATATGGAGTATGGAAGGCAAGACTAATGCACAAAATGGGAAAAGCGGCTAATGCCAAAATAACATTACAATTTACAAAATTTACAAAATTTACATTAGGGTATCTTATCTCAAAGGAGTTCAATACTTGTACATATGAACAAGCAAAATGTTTCTTTTTAGGTTTTTTTTCATGTGCAAATTACATTGTACACTGATGCAATTCCTGAGATTTTGGGGGTCTATATGGTAGTGTGCTATGTTTTATTTTTGAATCCATTTTCCAGTCAATAGGCATGCTGTATATAGCTGCTGTATATATAAATTTGGATGTAAGAAGCATGTGTCTATACCTGTTTAAACTATCAAACTTTATTGATGCAAAAGAAGGTGAGCATTAAAGTATCAAACAATCAAATTATAAGAGGAAATATCCATAAGCATATATCAAACAAAATCACCCAGTACAACGAGATCTAAATCAGTAGAGCGTTTTTATCTTCTCTGTAGAAGTCAACGAAACAGGGGAACTGGTTGGCATAAATATGGTGAATGTTCCTCCTAGGTTTCAGCAGAAAACTATAACTTAAAGGGTTTGCTGCTTTGGATATGGTCCCTTGACAAAAGCACATCACAAAATTCTCTCAGTGATCAGCTGTTATCTGTGGGGAAATCTCGCAGTAAGTGTTCAATTTCCCTGTAGCGCCACTACAGGAGAAATTTAGTATTACACAGTATCTATTTAAATCAATCTGTTGTCTGTGTAATGCAGGACAGGTCTTTCAGAGCGACAGATGCTCTTTGTAACCAATCACTCTAGACGAGGGATGAGGATCCTGAGGGTATATGGACATGGGGTTTCTAAACTGAACAACCTCTTTAATGTTGCCAGGTATCAGTATATATATATATATATATATATATATATATATATATATATATATATATATATACAGTATATATATATATCATAAAACATAACAAAAGGAAAACAGACATAGAATCAAAGCATTGATACAAAGGTACAGAGACATAAAAGCAAACTCCTACAGACTTAAAGTAGATATTAGGAATGATACATGCAGTATAACTCTTAAAAACAGGTCATACAACTATTAGAGGGTTAGAAAGGCACACAACCGAGTAGATTTAGACACATGAGGGGTAAACCCAGGATATCAGTGGTTTTATAAATAACTGAATCTTATGTTCAGGGGCTGAGCTATGAGTCATACAACATTTTTATGCCATTTAAATGAAGAATTACTATGTTGGTAAATTCATGTTTTATAGGGTAGCATGGAGCTTATAATGGCAAGCTGGTTGGACAGTGAAGGTGAACATTGAGCAAGCCATTTATTAGCGATTACTTTTTTGTAAGGGTATGTTCACATGGCCTATTTACGGACGTAATTCGGGCGTTTTAGCCCCGAATTACGTCTGAAAATGGCGCCTCAATAGCGCTGACAAACATCTGCCCATTGAAAGCAATGGGCAGACGTTTGTCTGTTCACACGAGGCGTAATTTACGCGCCGCTGTCACATGACGGCGCGTAAATAGACGCCCGTGTCAAAGAAGTGACCTGTCACTTCTTTGGGCGTAATTGGAGCCGTTATTCATTGACTCCAATGAATCGCAGCGGCAATTAGGTCCGTAATTGACGCGGCGTTCAAGCGCCTGCACATGCCGTTACGGCTGAAATTACGGGGATGTTTTCAGGCTGAAACATCCCCGTAATTTCAGCCGTTATGGACGCCCTCGTGTGAACATACCCTGATAGTGCGTGACATGCATGTGTAAGTAATACACAGCACCTCTATATATAGAGAGAGAGATCTGAACTGTCCTTGGGTTACATGTTAACAGCCGTCAGTAATAGTATTTGACCAGTAAACACCCTCTATGTTAATGATATGTAATGCATGGTCCTGTTAGTTATATAGCAAATGATGTACTACACATTTGAGCCAAGACAAACAGTGACCAACCCAGCATTTATGGAAAATCAATGAATACTTTGACACCTCTTTTACATTCCCACCTATTAAATTGCTCACTTAACGACAGCATGGTACAGTTGTAACATTTTATAGGTTCTATGAAATTTTATACATCTGAGTAGTGGAAACATGTAAAGAATACTGAAATCATCTAATACCATTTTTCAGACACGTCTGGTGTCCAAATAGTACATAAAAAGGTCAACACTACTTTCCAGCTTATTCAGCATGTTTAAACAATGAAAATGAATTTAGTTTTAATGATGAATTACAGGAAAATTGGCCATATTTCATCTGAAAGGTTAAATATAATGAAGCTGATTTCCCCATTCACAATAAATAAAACATGTTACTGTGTAATTTTTTATCCCCTTGAATTAAGCAAACATATTTAGCAATTGACATATTTACCCTTACACATCAAGGTTTGAAAAGTTTAATTTAAAAGGTTGTCCTGACTAGACATCTTATTAGAAGTCGCCATGGCAATCAGCTGATCACCACAGATCGAGGAGGGGGAGGGACTATTCAAAAAAAAGAGAAGAAGCCAAGATAATTTGGAATCAGCTGGATAGAATATAAGAGAAAAACTCATGAACTCATCTTTCCAGATAATTTTAATCCCTAGGCACACCACGTCGCAAATGTACGTCCGGGTGGCCAGTGTCTTAGCGCACGAGGATGTACAGTTACTGCGCGGTTCCCGGTGCACACTGTCGGCAACAGTGTGCATCGGGAACCGGGACGTCAGCAGTCCCCGACAGCTGACACTACACTGTTGCCGATCAGCGGCTCATCACCGCTGATTTCAACAATTAACCCATTAAATGTGGTGCTCGATTGCGATCGCCGCATTTAGGGGGTTTGTAGCACACCAGCAGCCCACATGCAATTGTGGGGGCTGCTGATGCTTGTGATGGCAACCGGAGGCCTCTGGCTGGTCCTCGTAGACTTACTGTCAGAGTGACTGTGACGTCACACTGACAGTTGGAATACGTTACACTACCTAGGTAGTGTAATGTATTCTAACAGCGATCAGAGCTGCAGGTAAAAAAAGAAAGTGTAAAAAGTAAAGGACAAAGTAAAAAAAAGTAAATAAAAATGTTTTACAAAAGTAAACCTTACATCACTTTTTTGACTGAAAAATAAAAAAGTTACGGCTCTCAGAATATGGTGACACAGAAAATGAATTGAATTTTATAAACAAGTGATTTTATTGTGCAAACGCTGCAAAATATAAAAAAAGATATACATATGGTATCGCCGTAATCGTACCGACCCGCAGAATAAAGTAAGACTGTAATTTTTAGCGCATAATGAACGCTGTAAGAAATAAAGTATTTAAAATGCCAAAATCACAGTTTTTTGGTCACCAAAGCTCTAAATAAAATGTAATAAAAAGTGATCAAAAAGTTGTATGTACCAAAAAATGGTACCAATAAATACTATAGCTCGTCTCGCCAAAAATAAACCCTCACACCGCTCAATCGACTAAAAAATTTAAAAGTTATGGCTCTCAGAATGTGTTGATACAAAAAATTTTCTTTTTAACAAATAGTTTTTTCTTTGTAGTAAAATATAAAAAAAACTATATGCATTTGGTATCACCGTAATCGTATTGACCCGCAGAATAAAGTTGACTCGTTGTTTTTACCGCACGGTGAAAGCGGTAAAAACGAAACCCAAAAAGCAATGGAGGAATCACAGTTTTTTCCAATTTCTTCCCGCAAAGAATTTTATTTTTGGTTTCCCAGTACATTATATGGTACTTTAAATGGTGTCAATAGAAACTACAACTCTTCCCGCAAAAAATAAGTCCTCACACCGCTCTACTGATGGAAAATAAAAAAGTTATGGCGTTTGGAAGGCAGGGAGTAAAAAACTAAAATGGAAAAGCAAAAGGATCAGTCCTGCAAAGGTTAATTCATTTCTATAAAAAAAATAAACTACTACCACACGTGGGGTATTGTCATACTTGGGAGAGATTGTGTTACAAATTTAGGGCGACTTTTTCTCCTTTATCCCTTGTGAAAATTAAAAACTTCAACATTTTAGTGGACAAAAATGTTGATATTAATTTTCACGGCCTAATTCTACTAAATTCTGTGTCGTATAAATGCTCACTATACCCCTAGGAAAATTCCTTAAGGGGTTTAGTTTCCCGAATTGGGTCACTTTTGGGGTGTTTCCACTGTTTCGGTCCCTCCAGTGCGTTGCAAACGCGACATGGCACTGAAGACCAATCTATCAAAATCTGCGCTAAAAAATCCAAATGGCGCTCCTTCCCTTCTGAGCCCTGCTGTGGGTCCAATCAGCAGTTTATTATCACATATGGGGTATTTCCGTAATCGGGAGAAGATGCTTTACAAATGTTGTAAAAAAGCTTTACATATACACATGCAGATTTCCAACTGTACAATTTTGCATGGACAGCTTCAACAATCAGACCTCAGCCCTGCCCCCGAGTGTATCCCTTACTTTGCCACATGTAACTGGGGTGTTCATGTTGTAGGAGGGGCACTGTAGTAGTATGCTGCATTAAAACCACTATTGAAATATGGAGGGATCCTCCTTCTTTGCTCTTTACCTCTATAGTATTATGCTGTGTATGATTAAATTCTGACCCACCCTCTCTAGCAGAGCTGGTCGTGGACCCGCACCCCTGGACACCGCCCCTTCAGCTGAGCAAAATAATCTTTGTGAGGGTCTGTTTAAGGTCTGATATTGCTGTGTGGTCTCAGAATGTTATGGGGTCTAAGATTGCTGAGGGATCTGAGATCACTGTGGGGTCTCAGAGCTTTGTGGGATCTTAATCTGGGGTCTGAGATCACTATGGAGTCTAAGATTACTGTGGGCTCTGAGATCACTGTATGATCTGGAGTCTGAGATTGCTGTGGTGTTCATCTGAGGTCAGAGTTTGGGGTCTGTTTGGGCATCTGATTCAAGATTGAGGGTTATTTGGAGGTGTGGCCTACGGGCATAAATTGTGTACGCTATGTTGTTGAGACCTCTCTTTTATCCCTGGATTATTTTTCAGAATTTTGGCTTCTATGAGCATTTGATAAAAAATTTAAAATGATGTTATAAAATATCCATTATATCCATTTGTTGAAGGAATTACTAAAAAGAAAGACACATATCTTTATACTTCGTTCACACATAATAGCTTTAGATATATATATGGTGTATTTGTATAAATATGTATATGTCTACGTGTATATGTAGTTCCATTTGATTACATATGTTTCCCCTTTCTCTACCTTAGATGAATGAAATGCACATTATATTAGAGTGGGAGCTTTGCCAAATCAGATTGTACACTGAGAAATGCTTACAAAGTAGAAGCGTATGGTCAGCAGGATTATCCATATGTTTCAGTGAAGATATGTACAGGATTTGTGAACCCTGTGTTGGCATGGTCAGTGGTGGAAATATGTTTATGATGATATGTCAAAGATACAAAGGCTCTAGAAAGAGGAGACAAGATAAACAGCTGTGATGAATAAAGAAAAAAAGGAATACTCTGATCCTGTGTGAAACCGGGAAGTAGCAGCGGATACTGAAGCGCTCACTGTATTCTTATCATCTTCCTTACACACTCAAACTCATATATAAAATGTAACCTGCCAATTGAATCAGTGGAATAATAATTTTAACAGCTGCACCATTCACAATCAGACAATCCTCATTAATATTACAGCCTACGAGGTTCTGAATAATTCTACAATCCGTGGCCCTTTGTTTTACAGTAAATCTCTCTACAACAACTATCCTAATGATATACACTACCGTAAAATAAATATAAAGTTCTATATAATATTATTACTCCTAATTATAGTAATAATAATAAATGCCAGCATGCGATACTGCTCATCTTATATGGGTTCATTAGCATGTCATACAATTGCTTGTACTGCCTTCTTTCAAGGATCTACTAAGGTGCTATGTAAGTACCATATTTTAGAGAAGTGTGCTGCTTAGCATGAGGACAACTGCACCTCAACAGATCATCAATAGTCAGAAATTAGAATAGTAATGGAAACAGAATAGAAGACAAGACAAAGTTGTTTTCCTTACATATTAACAACAGATCTTGTGAACTCTATCTAGTAAATGGAATAAATGTTAGGGTACCGTGCAGTCAGTGCGTCTGCAGAGAAGAACCTGCTTTGTTTTTAGTAACGTCCATCATAAGGGACATTAGAAGTGTTATACGCCTCATGCACACGACCGTATGCGCCGTCCGACCATTCTTCACGGACCCGGATCACCCGCTAAAGTGAATGGGTCCGTAAAGACGATCGGATGCCGTCAAAAACAGCCCGAATGGCACAACGGTCGTGTGCAAGAGACCTTACTGAGCTGATGTCTACAGGCACACATTGGGCTACAGGCACGAAATGCGAATTTTGCTGCGAAAAATACACAGCAAAACCGCAGAAAACCGCAAGGAATTCTCAGAAAGGAAACACAAGATTTTACGTTTGCTGCGTAAATTGCTGCATTTTCATGCTGCGGGTTTTGCTGCATATTTCTTTAGAACTACAGGGAAAGAATTTGCAAGCGGAATCGCGAGATAAATTGACATTCTGCGGTTTCGAAAATTACACACCGCGGGTCAATTTACGTCCCCAAATTTTTTTTGCTGCACATGAATACGTCCATGAATACCGCACGTAATACACAATGTGTGCATTCGGCCTTAATGAAATCCAGTGCCCCGTGGGCATAAATAATTACCAAGTGTGCTTTGTGGTTCCTTTCTGCTCTGTAAATGTGGCTGTATTTGCAGATATGTATACTACCAGTTAGACTACCTTTTAGTTTTAATGTACCTTTGGCCGGCTTTGATGAATATTATGTTCCTTCATTTCATATAAGTAATATGCTTGTGTTGCGACAATAGATCTTATAATAACATTTCAATGAAAATCTCTTCGCTCAAACCCTGCTCTTCGTATTATAGTTTAACCTTCTTAAGAGGATGATGCCATGTGTTGGCTCAGATACTATTGATTGATCTTCCCTGGAAACCGTTTTGTCACAAGGAACCACTTCTGCAGAATGTGATCATGAGAACAGATCTAAGAAATGAAGAACCACATTTTAC
Organism: Rhinoderma darwinii; assembly: GCF_050947455.1. NCBI lineage: Eukaryota > Metazoa > Chordata > Amphibia > Anura > Rhinodermatidae > Rhinoderma > Rhinoderma darwinii. The sequence continues at coordinate 360,363,868 of NC_134687.1, forward strand.
TGGGAGTTTCAAATCATCAAAAATTGCCAGCCTCCCGTTCTTAATCTGTTTATGTCAACTGCTTAGTAAGATGGGGCTGAAATCAATCTTTCAGAGTATACTCATTGTGACCCATGGTGATTGAAAGGTTAAATTCAGTACAGATGGTATTAGACGGGGAATCCTTAATCAAGATATTATAAACCTGCACAATGATTAGATGGAAAGACGCGAGAGTTCAAGGTATTGGCTTTTTACAACATCTCAGCAAAAATCAAAATGTTATTATCTATTTAATCTTATCATGGCGAGACAAATGGTGGATAGAAGACACAGAGAATCAGACAGCAGGCATCTGATGAAGTGGTGAGGAAAGGAGTTATAAACCGAGACTGGTAGCACTATTTTATCAGAACATCATTTAGAAAGACTCTAGTTAAAATAATAAGCTATGTACTATAAAAGCATATTTCATCACATCCTTTTTTTGTAAAGCGTAAATGTAAAATATCTATCTATCTATCTATCTATCTATCTATCTATCTATCCTATCTCATTATCTATCTATCTATCTCAGATCTATCTAACTATCTATGTAATATCTATCTATCTATCTATCTAACTATTCATCTATCCGTCTATCTGTCTATCATCTATCTATCTATCTATCTATCATCTATCTATCTATCTCAGATCTATCTAACTATCTATGTAATATCTATCTATCTATCTATCTCCTATCTATCTATCTATCTATCTATCTATCTATCTAACTATTCATCTATCCGTCTATCTGTCTATCATCTATCTATCTATCTATCTATCTATCTATCTATCTCATATCTCTCTTGCTCTCTCTCTCTCTCTCTCTCTCTCTCAAGCAAGTTTATGGTGCAAATGATGGGTATATACAGTGAAGGAAATAAGTATTTGATCCCTTGCTGATTTTGTAAGTTTGCCCACTGTCAAAGACATGAACAGTCTAGAATTTTTAGGCTAGGTTAATTTTACCAGTGAGAGATAGATTATATAAAAAAAAAAACACAGAAAATCACATTGTCAAACTTATATATATTTATTTGCATTGTGCACAGAGAAATAAGTATTTGATCCCTTTGGCAAACAAGACTTAATACTTGGTGGCAAAACCCTTGTTGGCAAGCACAGCAGTCAGACGTTTTTTGTAGTTGATGATGAGGTTTGCACACATGTTAGATGGAATTTTGGCCCACTCCTCTTTGCAGATCATCTGTAAATCATTAAGATTTCGAGGCTGTCGCTTGGCAACTCGGATCTTCAGCTCCCTCCATAAGTTTTCGATGGGATTAAGGTCTGGAGACTGGCTAGGCCACACCATGACCTTAATGTGTTTCTTTTTGAGCCACTCCTTTGTTGCCTTGGCTGTATGTTTCGGGTCATTGTCGTGCTGGAAGACCCAGCCACGAGCCATTTTTAATGTCCTGGTGGAGGGAAGGAGGTTGTCACTCAGGATTTGACGGTACATGGCTCTATCCATTCTCCCATTGATGCGGTGAAGTAGTCCTGTGCCCTTAGCAGAGAAACACCCCCAAAACATAATGTTTCCACCTCCGTGCTTGACAGTGGGGACGGTGTTCTTTGGGTCATAGGCAGCATTTCTCTTCCTCCAAACACGGCAAGTTGAGTTAATGCCAAATAGCTCAATTTTAGTCTCATCTGACCACAGCACCTTCTCCCAATCACTCTCAGAATCATCCAGATGTTCATTTGAAAACTTCAGACGGTCCTGTACATGTGGCTTCTTGAGCAGGGGGACCTTGCGGGCACTGCAGGATTTTAATCCATTACGGCGTAATGTGTTACCAATGGTTTTCTTGGTGACTGTGGTCCCAGATGCCTTGAGATCATTAACAAGTTCCCCCCGTGTAGTTTTCGGCTGAGCTCTCACCTTCCTCAGGATCAAGGATACCCCACGAGGTGAGATTTTGCATGGAGCCCCAGATCGATGTCGATTGACAGTCATTTTGTATGTCTTCCATTTTCTTACTATTGCACCAACAGTTGTCTCCTTCTCACCCAGCGTCTTACTTATGGTTTTGTAGCCCATTCCAGCCTTGTGCAGGTCTATGATCTTGTCCCTGACATCCTTAGAAAGCTCTTTGGTCTTGCCCATGTTGTAGAGGTTAGAGTCAGACTGATTAATTGAGTCTGTGGACAGGAGTCTTTTATACAGGTGACCATGTAAGACAGCTGTCTTTAATGCAGGCACCAAGTTGATTTGGAGCGTGTAATTGGTCTGGAGGAGGCTGAACTCTTAATGGTTGGTAGGGGATCAAATACTTATTTCTCTGTGCACAATGCAAATAAATATATATAATTTTGACTATGTGATTTTCTGTTTTTTTTTTTTTTATATAATCTATCTCTCACTGGTAAAATTAACCTAGCCTAAAAATTCGAGACTGTTCATGTCTTTGACAGTGGGCAAACTTACAAAATCAGCAAGGGATCAAATACTTATTTCCTTCACTGTAGGGAGAGACAACAATTATGCAATGCATCAATCAATGCATGTGGCAATCAGTGGAAGAGGCTAGAATGTATCAGGAAACACCAAACCAAACACTGAAGCAGGAAGTGTGTGGAGCTAAAACGTCCGCCAAATACAGGGAATATAAGGAAGCCTGTTCCATAGACACATTGTAGACTGTCGATAATTTGTTTGAAGTTCTGTGGAGCCTGGTACGTGCATTGTTTGTGAGGGAAGGATTGTGAGAAGTATATATTAGGGAGTAGTTATTAATGCAATTACTTAATATATTAGTATTCCATTCCCTACACATACCCTTTAATGGGATTACATTTCCTAAATTTATTTGTGTAGGTAAGCACATTTCCTGCTATAATAATAATCTCTAGACAAAAGTAGAAACTAAACAGTAAAAATGCCACAATTAATATTAGTGCAGTATTATTTCAGTAAAAGAATGAATTAGAGCTAAAAATAATAAATATATTTTGAATTGCCAAGGATATTGTATGCTGGAGTAAAACATTTGTTGCTCTTTACTGTAGACAGTCTTAGTTTTTTTGCTGACCTACAAAGTAAGGCTTCGTTCACATCTGTGTCGTGGCTCCGTTCATGGGCTCCGTTGGAGCTGATAGGAATAATTTTGCATAATGACGTGATCTGTTATTAAACATATTCTCTGCACATTGTACATATTCTGCAAATGATTCTACAATTATAAAATACAATTGATGAGATTTTGATGAAATACTAAAAAAAAAGCAATATAATATTGCATTCCATCCTCATTATATACGGTAATTTGCCAAATATAATATCCAAAAATCAAATAAAAATTATATCCACAAATAGATATATCTACTAATTACTTAAAATTAAGGCTCTACACATCTACAAAGTCTATTGATCACTATTTAAAGGGTAACTAAACATTCAACAAACTTCTGACATGTTATAGTGACATGTCAGAAGTTTTGATCGGTGGGGGTTTGAGCACTGTGACCCCCACCAATCGCTAAAACAAAGCGGCAGAAGCTTCGTTTCAGTTCAGCTTTTTTCCAGGAAAGCCGATATAGCGGAATACGGGCTCATAGACTTTCTATTGAGTCCGTACACCACTACATTGATTTTCTGAAAAAGCCGAACAGAAACAACGTGGCTGAGAATTCACACGAGCGCTTCTGCGGCTTCATTTTAGTGATTGGTGGGGGTCTCAGTGCTCGCACCCCCACCAATCAAAACTTCTGACATGTCACTATGACATGTCAGAAGTTTCTTGAACGTTTAGTTACCCTTTAATGTTTGCTCTATTGCCCCTTCTTTTTTCTATATACTTTTTATTTGATGAAAATACAATACAAATCAATGTTCACATACCAAAAAAGGTCATCACAAATAAACCCTTATCCAACCCGCACATCCCTATAGAATCGGAAGAAAAAAAAGAAAATACTGCATTCAGCACTATATGTACATGATAATCATGGATCTCAGCAATCTGTGAACTAGTTTTTCTTCTTGTTCCGTTGAGAAAGACCTTTTTCGTTATCTATAATATAATTCAGCTTTTCCTACCAGGCTATGACAATGGGAAGTTTTTTTGACATCCATAATCTAAGTATTACTAATTTAGCCAGAAATTACACTCTTATTACAGCCCCACTCAAAGACTTAAAGATTTTTAAACCCATTTTGTGCCCCAACAAGCACAGCGCTGGGGAGAAGGGAACTTCAGTCTGATATACTTACTCAACTTACTAGTCACCTCTCTTCAGTAGGGATAGAGCATGGGACATCTCCAAAGTAGATGTATTAGGTCCGTGGAATCACGGAGACACTTTTGGCAAGTACCAGACTTCATCTTCCAAATCATAAACAAGAATTGTGGAGTATAATGCAGCCTGTGAACGGTATACCAGTGTGACATATTCCATGTTGCAGTAAAAGTGATGTTGGAGGTAGAACGATATGTAATGTTAAATACTTTTGTGTCAAAAAAGACAAAAGTATAGTAGGTATGATACCTTTATTGGCTAACCATAAAAGTTCTATATGCGGCTTTCAGAGCGCACAGGCCCCTTCGACAGGAAAGTTTACAAATGAATGACTTAGAAAAAAGCACAACATTTAGATGTTACACAAAGACAATTAGTACATGAGGTGATACATCATTAAGATAAGCAGGAGCCATAAAACGGAGGTTATAGGGGTGATGACTTAGGAGTTAAGGGATCTGGAGTCAGTCTGATGTGGGACGTGACGTGTGTCCATGTAGTGGCTCATAAATCCAGGTGTTAGATTGAGGCCTTGTGTCAATGACTGGAATTTTATCATCAGCTCGAATTCCCAAATTGTTCTTTCTCTGTTGTTTTTAAAATGACCCTTCAGAATTAGAACCTTTAAATCGGCCAAACTGTGATCAGGTCCAGAGAAATGTTTTCCCACGGGTGTATCCACCTCCTGTTTTATTGTATGTCTGTGAAGATTCATCCTGGTTTGTAGTTTTTGTATGATTTCTCCCATGTAGATTCCTTTATTGATGCACCTTGTACACAGGATCACGTACACTACATTGGAGGATGTACAGGAGAACGAGCCAGTGATTTTATAGTCCTGCTGCGTGTTTGGTATCTGGATGGTGTTTGATGACAAGATGTTGGTACAGGTCTTGCATTTTCTACTGTTGCAAGGAAAGGTGCCAGTCTCTGATGGTGATGAGAGGGCACTTCTGACCAGGAGATTCCTTAGGTTTGGTGGTTGTTTGTATGCAAGGAGAGGTAAATCCTGTAATATTTCCTTCAGTTTATTGTCTGTGTTGAATACAGGTTGGAGATCAGCAGCAATTTTCCTCAAGATGTTCATTTGTGGGTTGTATATGACCACTAGGGGCACCCTGCTGTTTCTTCCTTCTTTTTGTACTCCAGAAGATTGCTCCTTGGAGTTCTTGTTGCTCTGTAGATCTGATCATCTATAATCCTTGGATGGTATCCCTGTTGTAAGAATGTATTCCTCAGTGATAGCAGGTGTGGTTTTCTGTCTTCACTGTCTGAACAGATCCGTATGTACCGCAGAGCTTGGCTGTAGATGATGGATTTCTTTATGTGTCTCGGATGGAAGCTGTTTCATCTCAGATATGCTGGACAGGTTGTAGGTTTATGGTAGATTGTGGTTTGTATAGTATTGTTTCTCGTGTATATGGTCATGTCCAGGAAATGTATTTGAGATATTGAGTAGTTGAGAGTGAGTTTGATGGTAGGATGGAACTTGTTGAAGTTTTTATGGAAAGAAAGCAGTTCATGTTCTGAGCCTGTCCAGATTATCAGCAGGTCATCAATGTACTGGAAATATGCTAGAGGTTTAGTGGTGCTGGTTGATAAAAACTCCTCCTCTAGTTTGGCCATAAACAGGTTAGCATATTGTTGTGACATATTGCTACCCATAGCACATCCCTCACACTGCAGATATATGTCTTTGTCAAATAAAAAATAATTGTGATGGAGTACGAACCTGATGAGTTGTAGGGCTGGCTCTGTCTCTAGATTGCTCTTTTGAAGAAGGTGTTGGCACGCGGCTATGCCATCCTCATGGGGGATGTTAGAATACAGAGACTCCACATCCATAGTTGCCAATATTGTTCCCTCTGGTAGTGGACCTAATGCTGAGAGTTTGCAGAGGACGTCTGTGGTGTCCTGGACATAACTGGGTATGCACCTCACCAAGGGCTTTAGAAGATTTTACACCCAGCCAGAAATATTCTCTGTTAAAGTCCCAACACCTGAAATTATTGGTCTCCCTGAATTGCCTTCTTTATGTATTTTAGGTAACATGTAGAATGTACCCATTCTGGGATTGTCCGTAATAAGGTCCAGTAAACTGTCTGAGACAGCAATGAAACTATTGATGATATGGAAAAGTTCCGCTATGTATTGTTTGGTGGGGTCTTCATTCATTAAGCAGGGTGTAGTATTTTTTGTCTGAGAGTTGTCTGTGTGCCTCCTGGATGTAATCGGATTTATTCAGAATTACTACAGCCCCTCCTTTATCAGCTGGTTTGATGATGATGTCTTTGTTGGATTTTAGTGATTTTGTGCCGTTCCTTTCTTCCATGCTGAGATTGTGTGTTACTTTGTGCTGTTGGTCCAAGATCTCAGATTTAACTTTTTTCGGAAATAGTCTATGTAGTAATCCAGAGTTTGATTGGATGCAGGTTGTGGGGTCCAGTTTGTCGTCTTCTTCTTTCTTGATGTTTGAGGTAGAAGGAAAAATTCTGCTACAACTTTCTTGTTAAATTTAACTAAGTTCCCAAACATTGCCCCTTCTTAATAATGATTGGTGGGGGGCCTCACTTCACAGACCCAATCTGATGATGACTTCTGGTATATCTTAATGACATGTCAGAAGGTATCAGTCATACAGATCCACTACAGGGAAACCTTTGTAAGACATTTCAGTCATACAGAAACTATACACAGAAACCTATGTAAGACATATCATCATACAACTCCTGTACAAAGAAACCTATGTAAGACATATCAGTCATAAATATAGAGTACACAGAAATGCATGTAAGAAATATCAGTCAAACATATCCTAATACACAGAAACGTATGTAAGATAAATCAGTTATACATATCCTATGCACAGAAACCCATGTAAGACATATCACTAATACAGATCTTATACACAGAAACCTATGTGAGACATATCAATCCTACAGATCTTATACACAGAAACCTATGTAAGACAAATCCGTCATACAGGTCGTATACACAGAAACCCATGCAAGACATATCAGTAATACAGATCCTATACACAGAAAACCATGTAAGACATATCACTCATACAGATCTTATACACAGAAACCTATGTAAGACATATCCATCATACAGATCTTATACACAGAAACCCATGCAAGACATATCACTAATACAGATCCTATACACAGAAACCTATGTAAGACATATCGCTCATACAGATCGTATACACAGAAACCCATGTAAGACATATCCGTCATACAGATCTTATACACAGAAACCCATGTAAGACATATCACTCATACAGATCTTATACACAGAAACCCATGTAAGACATATCAGTAATACAGATACTATACACAGAAACCCATGTAAGACATATCACTCATACAGATCTTATACACAGAAACCCATGCAAGACATATCACTCATACAGATCTTATACACAGAAACCCATGTAAGACATATCACTCATACAGATCTTATACACAGAAACCCATGCAAAACATATCACTCATACAGATCTTATACACAGAAACCCATGTAAGACATAGCACTCATACAGATCTTATACACAGAAACCTATGTAAGACATATCACTCATACAGATCTTATACACAGAAACCCATGTATGACATATCAGTAATACAGAGCCTATACACAGAAACCCATGTAAGACATATCCGTCATACAGATCCTATACACAGAAAACCATGTAAGACATATCACTCATACAGATCTTATACACAGAAACCTATGTAAGGCATATCCATCATACAGATCTTATACACAGAAACCCATGCAAGACAAATCCGTCATACAGATCTTATACACAGAAACCCATGCAAGACATATCACTAATACAGATCCTATACACAGAAACCTATTTAAGACATATCACTCATACAGATCGTATACACAGAAACCCATGTAAGACATATCCGTCATACAGATCCTATACACAGAAACCCATGTAATACATATCACTCATACAGATCTTATACACAGAAACCCATGTAAGACATATCAGTAATACAGATACTATACACAGAAACCTATGTAAGACATATCACTCATACAGATCTTATACATAGAAACCCATGTATGACATATCAGTAATACAGAGCCTATACACAGAAACCCATGTAAGACATATCCCTCATACAGATCCTATACACAGAAACCCATGTAAGACATATCACTCATACAGATCTTAAACACAGAAACCCATGTAAGACATATCAGTAATACAGATACTATACACAGAAACCCATGTAAGACATATCACTCATACAGATCTTAAACACAGAAACCCATGTAAGACATATCACTCATACAGATCTTAAACACAGAAACCCATGTAAAACATATCAGTAATACAGATACTATGCACAGAAACCCATGTAAGACATATCACTCATACAGATCTTATACACAGAAACCCATGTAAGACATATCACTCATACAGATCGTATACGAAGAAACCCATGTAAGACATATCCGTCATACAGATCCTATACACAGAAACCCATGTAAGACATATCACTCATACAGATCTTATACACAGAAACCCATGTAAGACATATCAGTAATACAGATCCTATATACAGAAACCCATGTGAGGCATATCGCTCATACAGATCTTATACACAGAAACCCATGTAAGACATATCAGTAATACAGATCCTATACACAGCAACCCATGTAAGACATATCACTCATACAGATCTTATACACAGAAACCCATGCAAAACATATCACTCATACAGATCTTATACACAGAAACCCATGTAAGACATAGCACTCATACAGATCTTATACACAGAAACCTATGTAAGACATATCACTCATACAGATCTTATACATAGAAACCCATGTATGACATATCCGTCATACAGATCCTATACACAGAAAACCATGTAAGACATATCACTCATACAGATCTTATACACAGAAACCTATGTAAGGCATATCCATCATACAGATCTTATACACAGAAACCCATGCAAGACAAATCCGTCATACAGATCTTATACACAGAAACCCATGCAAGACATATTACTAATACAGATCCTATACACAGAAACCTATTTAAGACATATCACTCATACAGATCGTATACACAGAAACCCATGTAAGACATATCCGTCATACAGATCCTATACACAGAAACCCATGTAATACATATCACTCATACAGATCTTATACACAGAAACCCATGTAAGACATATCAGTAATACAGATACTATACACAGAAACCTATGTAAGACATATCACTCATACAGATCTTATACATAGAAACCCATGTATGACATATCAGTAATACAGAGCCTATACACAGAAACCCATGTAAGACATATCCCTCATACAGATCCTATACACAGAAACCCATGTAAGACATATCACTCATACAGATCTTAAACACAGAAACCCATGTAAGACATATCAGTAATACAGATACTATACACAGAAACCCATGTAAGACATATCACTCATACAGATCTTAAACACAGAAACCCATGTAAGACATATCACTCATACAGATCTTAAACACAGAAACCCATGTAAAACATATCAGTAATACAGATACTATGCACAGAAACCCATGTAAGACATATCACTCATACAGATCTTATACACAGAAACCCATGTAAGACATATCACTCATACAGATCGTATACGAAGAAACCCATGTAAGACATATCCGTCATACAGATCCTATACACAGAAACCCATGTAAGACATATCACTCATACAGATCTTATACACAGAAACCCATGTAAGACATATCAGTAATACAGATCCTATATACAGAAACCCTTGTGAGGCATATCGCTCATACAGATCTTATACACAGAAACCCATGTAAGACATATCAGTAATACAGATCCTATACACAGCAACCCATGTAAGACATATCACTCATACAGATCTTATACACAGAAACCCATGCAAAACATATCACTCATACAGATCTTATACACAGAAACCCATGTAAGACATAGCACTCATACAGATCTTATACACAGAAACCTATGTAAGACATATCACTCATACAGATCTTATACATAGAAACCCATGTATGACATATCAGTAATACAGAGCCTATACACAGAAACCCATGTAAGACATATCCCTCATACAGATCCTATACACAGAAACCCATGTAAGACATATCACTCATACAGATCTTAAACACAGAAACCCATGTAAAACATATCAGTAATACAGATACTATGCACAGAAACCCATGTAAGACATATCACTCATACAGATCTTATACACAGAAACCCATGTAAGACATATCACTCATACAGATCGTATACGAAGAAACCCATGTAAGACATATCCGTCATACAGATCCTATACACAGAAACCTATATAAGACATATCACTCATACAGATCTTATACACAGAAACCCATGTAAGACATATCACTCATACAGATCTTAAACACAGAAACCCATGTAAGACATATCAGTAATACAGATACTATACACAGAAACCCATGTAAGACATATCACTCATACAGATCTTAAACACAGAAACCCATGTAAGACATATCACTCATACAGATCTTAAACACAGAAACCCATGTAAAACATATCAGTAATACAGATACTATACACAGAAACCCATGTAAGACATATCACTCATACAGATCTTAAACACAGAAACCCATGTAAGACATATCACTCATACAGATCTTAAACACAGAAACCCATGTAAAACATATCAGTAATACAGATACTATGCACAGAAACCCATGTAAGACATATCCATCATACAGATCCTATACACAGAAACCCATGTAATACATATCACTCATACAGATCTTATACACAGAAACCCATGTAAGACATATCAGTAATACAGATACTATACACAGAAACCTATGTAAGACATATCACTCATACAGATCTTATACATAGAAACCCATGTATGACATATCAGTAATACAGAGCCTATACACAGAAACCCATGTAAGACATATCCCTCATACAGATCCTATACACAGAAACCCATGTAAGACATATCACTCATACAGATCTTAAACACAGAAACCCATGTAAGACATATCAGTAATACAGATACTATACACAGAAACCCATGTAAGACATATCACTCATACAGATCTTAAACACAGAAACCCATGTAAGACATATCACTCATACAGATCTTAAACACAGAAACCCATGTAAAACATATCAGTAATACAGATACTATACACAGAAACCCATGTAAGACATATCACTCATACAGATCTTAAACACAGAAACCCATGTAAGACATATCACTCATACAGATCTTAAACACAGAAACCCATGTAAAACATATCAGTAATACAGATACTATGCACAGAAACCCATGTAAGACATATCACTCATACAGATCTTATACACAGAAACCCATGTAAGACATATCACTCATACAGATCGTATACGAAGAAACCCATGTAAGACATATCCGTCATACAGATCCTATACACAGAAACCCATGTAAGACATATCACTCATACAGATCTTATACACAGAAACCCATGTAAGACATATCAGTAATACAGATCCTATATACAGAAACCCATGTGAGGCATATCGCTCATACAGATCTTATACACAGAAACCCATGTAAGACATATCAGTAATACAGATCCTATACACAGCAACCCATGTAAGACATATCACTCATACAGATCTTATACACAGAAACCCATGCAAAACATATCACTCATACAGATCTTATACACAGAAACCCATGTAAGACATAGCACTCATACAGATCTTATACACAGAAACCTATGTAAGACATATCACTCATACAGATCTTATACATAGAAACCCATGTATGACATATCAGTAATACAGAGCCTATACACAGAAACCCATGTAAGACATATCCCTCATACAGATCCTATACACAGAAACCCATGTAAGACATATCACTCATACAAATCTTAAACACAGAAACCCATGTAAAACATATCAGTAATACAGATACTATGCACAGAAACCCATGTAAGACATATCACTCATACAGATCTTATACACAGAAACCCATGTAAGACATATCACTCATACAGATCGTATACGAAGAAACCCATGTAAGACATATCCGTCATACAGATCCTATACACAGAAACCCATGTAAGACATATCACTCATACAGATCTTAAACACAGAAACCCATGTAAGACATATCAGTAATACAGATACTATACACAGAAACCCATGTAAGACATATCACTCATACAGATCTTAAACACAGAAACCCATGTAAGACATATCACTCATACAGATCTTAAACACAGAAACCCATGTAAAACATATCAGTAATACAGATACTATGCACAGAAACCCATGTAAGACATATCACTCATACAGATCTTATACACAGAAACCCATGTAAGACATATCACTCATACAGATCGTATACGAAGAAACCCATGTAAGACATATCCGTCATACAGATCCTATACACAGAAACCCATGTAAGACATATCACTCATACAGATCTTATACACAGAAACCCATGTAAGACATATCAGTAATACAGATCCTATATACAGAAACCCATGTGAGGCATATCGCTCATACAGATCTTATACACAGAAACCCATGTAAGACATATCAGTAATACAGATCCTATACACAGCAACCCATGTAAGACATATCACTCATACAGGTCTTATACACAGAAACCTACGTAAGACAGATCACTCATAAAGATCTTATACTTAGAAACCTATGTAAGACATATCACTAATACAGATTGTATACACAGAAACCCATGTAAGACATATCCGTCATACAGATCCTATACACAGAAACCTATGTAAGACGTATCACTCATACAGATCTTATACACAGAAACCTATATAAGACATATCACTCATACAGATCTTATACACAGAAAACTATGTAAGACTTATTACTCATACTGTCATGGCGCGGGGTGTGAACCAATTGGGCCGTACCGCGTAGCGGGTTAGCAGCAGGCCAACTAGGTACAAAACAATGTCTACAGTCCAGAACGGGTACCTGAGGCAATGTAGACAGTAGCCGAGGCACAACTTGACTTTTGCTGTGGAAGGCTAGTAGATGCAGCGGACGACACGACTTGACTCTCTCTGTAGATACAATAGCACGGGAGACAGGGTACAGGCAGCAGGAACGGGTAACACTGGGACCTGGAAAACACTGGGAGACTATTTGCAAGACAAACTTAAGGTAGACAACAACGCTCAGGCAAGGATCAAGTGGGCAGAGCCCTTTTTATAGTCCAGCAACACTCTTTGCTAATTATTGAGTGATGAGAGCTGGATGCGTACTGGCCCTTTAAGGGAAACAGTCCCAGGACCCGGAAGTGAGTGCTGGCGTCTCCCTGGAGGAAGGTGTCTCCGAGAAGACAGATGTCCATGGCTGGGACCGTCAGAAGGTAAGTCTGAGCGACGGCCCTCGGCCATATACGGTACACATACAGATCCTATATGCATCCTTTTATGCAGTGCCAATGACGCAATAATTTACACATCAAGGTACACAGTAGTCTTCAGAAACTTCTTGCTACAGTATTAGTAAAAATTGTTTAGGATACACTACATTGCCGATTGTGTTGTGTTCCTGTAATGGCAGGAAGGAGGTGAAGGGAACAAGTGAGCCCTAATCTACCCACCTCCCTGTCCCTGCCTACTTGCAACGACCCGCCTTAGGCGACGGGGTACAACTTGGCGGCGGTCCCTACGCTGTCTAAGTGCAAGGGAGTACAAACAGGGAACACGCAAGGGAAGGGGCAGTAGCCCACGGAACGCCGCGAGGAAACGGAGCGGTGAATGAGTCAGTCAGGATCAGGATGTAGTGGAGTATACCAACGAGAGCACGGAGCAGGAAGCAAGCCAGGGGCAAAGCGAAGCAGGATAAGCGGAACTGAAGCAAGGCAGAAGCACGGCAGAAGCAGGCTGGAGCAAGGCAGCAGTGGGGCCAGGAATCCAAGAAGAATAACAAGCACTGAGGAAGAGAACACGGCAGGTATAAATGGACAGGGGGCGGAGCTAACTCCGACTGACCAGGCCGCGATAGGCTCTCCCACTCCTGAGCCTGCCACCCTGGTTGGTGGGAGCCGGTGTCAGTCTAAGAGGTCTGGCCTCAGGTGTCGACTGATTAATCCCGGGAGTATACACAGACGTAGTACCTGGCAGATCCTTTACAGTACTCCCCCTTTTATGAGGGGCCACCGGACCCTTACTAAAAGGACCCGGTTTAGTGGGGAAGAGAAGGTGGAACCTCCTGATCAATACCCCAGCGTGAACATCACGAGCAGGTACCCAAGTCCTCTCCTCCAGCCCGTATCCTCTCCAATGGACCAGGTACTGGAGGGAGCCCTGGATCATCCTACTGTCCATAATCTTGGCCACCTCGAATTCCACCCCCTCACGGGTGAGAACGGGAACAGGAGGTTTCCTCGAGGGGGACCAGGACGGGGAGCAGCGTTTAAGGAGGGAGGCATGGAAGACGTCATGTATGCGAAAGGATGGGGGCAGCTCCAGACGGAAGGATACAGGGTTGAGGACTTCAATGATCTTATAAGGTCCAATAAATCGGGGAGCAAACTTCCTGGACGGGACCTTAAGGCGCAAGTTCCTGGCCGACAACCAGACCAGATCCCCGATGACAAACTGGGGGTTAGCAGAACGTCTACTATCAGCCTGAATCTTTTGTACGCTCTGGGACGCCTCTAGGTTCTTCTGAACCTGGGCCCAGACTGTGCACAGTTCCCGATGAACGTCCTCTACCTCGGGATTATTGGAACAACCAGGAGAAACGGAGGAGAACCTTGGGTTAAACCCGAAATGACAGAAAAACGGGGAGACCCCTGACGAGTTACTGACCCGGTTATTCAGGGAAAATTCGGCAAGGGGAAGGAATGCGACCCAATCAAATTGACAGTCAGAGATGAAACACCTTAAATATTGTTCCAGGGATTGGTTAGTCCTTTCCGTTTGGCCATTAGTTTCGGGATGGAAGGCGGAGGAGAAGGACAGATCAATCTCCAACTTTTTACAAAAAGCTCTCCAAAATAAGGAAACAAATTGTACCCCTCTGTCAGAAACGATATTGACTGGGGCCCCATGGAGACGCAGGATGTGTTTAACAAACAAAGAAGCTAACATCTTGGCATTAGGTAGTTTCTTAAGGGGCACAAAGTGGCACATCTTGCTGAAGCGGTCTACTACAACCCACACCACCGACTTGCCCTGAGATGGAGGCAAATCGGTGATAAAATCCATGGAGATATGGGTCCAAGGTCTCTGGGGAATGGGCAAGGAACGTAGTAAGCCCGCAGGTCGGGACCTAGGGGTCTTGGACCTAGCACAAACCTCACAAGCGGCGACGTAAGCCCTAACGTCTTTAGGCAACCCAGGCCACCAATAGTTTCTGGTAATGAGGAGTTTGGTACCCAAGATGCCAGGATGACCAGATAGTGCGGAGTCATGGTTTTCCCTGAGTACCCTTAGCCGGTATTGCAGGGGGACAAACAGTTTGTCCCCAGGGAGGTTCCCGGGAGCTGAACCTTGATCAGCCGCGATGTCAGAAGCTAAATCAGAATCAGTGGCAGAAACGATTATACCAGGGGGTAAAATACAAGCAGGATCCTTCTCGGAAGGAGGATTGGCCATGAAACTACGTGACAGTGCATCAGCCTTAATATTTTTGGACCCAGCCCTATAGGTAACCAAGAAATTAAATCTGGTAAAGAATAGTGCCCAACGAGCTTGTCTAGGATTAAGCCTCCGGGCAGATTCTAGGAAAACCAGATTCTTGTGGTCAGTAAGGACCGTTACCTGGTGTCTGGCCCCCTCCAGGAAGTGACGCCACTCTTCAAAAGCCCATTTAATGGCTAAAAGTTCGCGGTTGCCAATATCATAGTTACTCTCCGTGGGCGAAAACTTCCTAGAGAAGTAAGCACAGGGGCGGAGATGGGTGAGGAAGCTGGTACCCTGGGACAAGACGGCCCCCACTCCCACCTCGGATCCGTCAACCTCCACAATAAATGGCTCCCTTTGGTTGGGCTGAACCAGCACGGGGGCCGAGATAAAGCACTTCTTGAGGGTCTCAAAAGCCTGGACGGCCTCAGGTGGTCAATGGAGGACATCAGCACCCTTGCGAGTAAGGTCCGTAAGAGGCTTAGCGACGACCGAGAAGTTGGCAATAAATCTCCTGTAATAGTTAGCGAACCCCAAAAAACACTCTAGCGCCTTCAGGGAGGCAGGTTGGACCCATTCCGCCACAGCCTGAACCTTGGCAGGGTCCATGCGGAATTCATGAGGAGTGAGGATTTGACCTAAAAATGGTATCTCTTGTACCCCAAACACACATTTTTCGGTCTTCGCAAACAGATTATTTTCCCGGAGGACCTGGAGGACCTTCCTGACATGCTCCACGTGGGAGGACCAGTCCTTAGAAAACACCAGTATGTCATCAAGGTACACTACAAGAAAATTACCCAGGTAATCTCTCAGGATTTCATTAATAAAATTCTGGAAGACGGCAGGGGCATTACACAACCCAAAGGGCATGACCAGGTATTCGAAATGACCTTCGGGTGTGTTGAACGCAGTTTTCCACTCATCCCCCTCTTTGATGCGGATAAGGTTATATGCCCCCCGTAGATCGAACTTAGAAAACCATTGGGCCCCCTGAACCTGATTAAAAAGATCCGGAATCAAAGGAAGGGGATACTGGTTCCTTACGGTGACCTTATTCAGGTTCCGATAATCAATGCACGGCCTAAGACCACCATCCTTCTTCCCCACGAAGAAGAAGCCAGCACCTACAGGAGAAGTCGAGGGGCGAATGAAACCCTTGGCCAGGCATTCTTGGATATACTCCCTCATAGCTTCACGTTCAGGACATGAAAGATTAAATATCCTACCCTTAGGAAGCTTGGCACCAGGCACCAAATCGATGGCGCAATCGTAATCTCTATGAGGGGGCAACACCTCGGAGGCCTCCTTAGAAAACACATCAGCGAAGTCCTGAACAAACTCAGGAAGCGTGTTTACCTCCTCCCGGGGAGAAATAGAGTTAACCGAAAGACATGACATCAGGCATTCACTACCCCATTTGGTGAGATCCCCAGTATTCCAATCAAACGTGGGTTTATGCAACTGCAACCATGGAAGACCTAATACCAGATCAGACGATAATCCCTGCATCACCAGTACAGAGCACTGCTCCAAATGCATGGAGCCAACAAGGAGTTCAAAAACAGGAGTATGCTGAGTAAAATAACCATTAGCAAGAGGAGTGGAGTCGATACCCACTACCGGGATAGGATAAGGCAAATCAATAAAAGGCATTTTTAGAGACATAGCAAATTCCACAGACATGATATTAGCAGATGAGCCAGAATCCACGAAGGCACTGCCCGTGGCAGACCGGCCAGCAAACGAGACCTGAAAGGGAAGCAAAATTTTATTGCGTTTCATATTAACGGGAAATACCTGTGCGCCCAAGTGACCTCCCCGATGATCACTTAGGCGCGGAAGTTTTCCGGCTGTTTATTCTTGCGCCTGGGACAGGTGTTCAGTAGATGCTTGTCGTCCCCACAATAGAAGCAGAGACCATTCTTCCTGCGAAACTCTCTACGTTGTCGAGGGGACATGGAGGCCCCGAGTTGCATAGGTACCTCCGAGTCCTCCGTGGAAGAGCGAGGAGACGGGACCTCGGGGGGAATCGCAGGGATGTCAGAGGGGAACACATTGAAACGTTCAAGCTGACGTTCCCTGAGACGTCGGTCAAGTCGTACTGCTAGGGCCATAACCTGGTCTAGGGAGTCAGAAGAGAGGTAGCTAACCAGCAGATCCTTCAGGGCGTCAGATAATCCTAACCTAAACTGGCACCTTAGGGCCGGGTCGTTCCACCGAGAAGCTACGCACCACTTTCTAAAATCAGAACAGTATTCCTCAACAGGTCCCCTACCCTGACGTAAGGTCACCAGCTGACTCTCGGCTAAGGCAGTCCTGTCAGTCTCGTCGTAAATGAGTCCGAGGGCACAGAAAAAACGATCAACGGAGGAAAGTTCAGGGGCGTCAGGAGCCAAGGAGAAGGCCCACTCTTGGGGCCCTTCCTGGAGTCGGGATATAATGATACCCACCCGCTGGTTCTCGGAACCTGAGGAGTGAGGTTTTAGGCGGAAATAAAGTCTGCAACTCTCCCGGAAGGAGAGAAAAGTCTTACGGTCCCCTGAGAACCGGTCAGGTAACTTGAGGTCGGGTTCTAGAGGTGAGGTGAGGGGTACTACTAAGGCAGCGTCACCCTGGTTGACCCTCTGAGCCAGGGCCTGGACCTGTAGGGAGAGGCCCTGCATCTGCTGGGTCAGGGTCTCAAGGGGGTCCATGATAGCGTCAGCGTAGGAGAAATGGTAGACTAGGTATGGGCTTGTTATTATGTAATGGCAGGAAGGAGGTGAAGGGAACAAGTGAGCCCTAATCTACCCACCGCCCTGTCCCTGCCTACTTGCAACGACCCGCCCTAGGCGACGGGGTACAACTTGGCGGCGGTCCCTACGCTGTCTAAGTGCAAGGGAGTACAAACAGGGAACACGCAAGGGAAGGGGCAGTAGCCAACGGAACGCCGCGAGGAAACGGAGCGGTGAATGAGTCAGTCAGGATCAGGATGTAGTGGAGTATACCAACGAGAGCACGGAGCAGGAAGCAAGCCAGGGGCAAAGCGAAGCAGGATAAGCGGAACTGAAGCAAGGCAGAAGCACGGCAGAAGCAGGCTGGAGCAAGGCAGCAGTGGGGCCAGGAATCCAAGAAGAATAACAAGCACTGAGGAAGAGAACACGGCAGGTATAAATGGACAGGGGGCGGAGCTAACTCCGACTGACCAGGCCGCGATAGGCTCTCCCACTCCTGAGCCTGCCACCCTGGTTGGTGGGAGCCGGTGTCAGTCTAAGAGGTCTGGCCTCAGGTGTCGACTGATTAATCCCGGGAGTATACACAGACGTAGTACCTGGCAGATCCTTTACAGTTCCTATTACAGTAATTTGACTGTCATTAATGTAGTTGGGATTACAACTATGGGAGCAGCCCCTTTGAAGTGTGGAATCCACACTGCACTTTTATCCCACACACTAACTTACTTTTTAAAATATTTCCCAATAAATCATTCACTGAAATTCTAGTCTAAAGACAGCTCTAGACCTATCAGTACTCTTAAAGGTCACTATAAAGGACAGGCAGGCTAACAGTTACAGCCTTTAATAGCTTCTACTCAAAGACATGCTGTACAATGGATAAGTTCTAAAATATCATACTGAATAGGCAAAGATATGTTGGCAAATATTTGTTGCATGATGTCTTTTTTTTTTTTGCAGGACAACATATAATTTTTTTTACCAATGGCCCCGAATATCCAACATATTTAGGAGAATATAATTGGAGTTTATAATTTTTCTGCAATCTGGACAGGAGGAAAATCTGTAGACTAGCTCTTGGCTGTAGTACAATTATACTTTTAATGGGGAAAAAAAAAACGACCAAACTGTGGAGACAGATTAACTGGTTACCGACAATCCCACTGAGGACCCTTTTCTATTAGTCAAAGCGTAGTGCCTCTAACAAAGAGTAGCTCTCTCTGAGAGATCCAGCCCGTAGATGTGTTACATGGCCATCCATTAATTTCAATGGCTGGTATGTAATATTACAAATGTATGGCAAGCAGCAGCATCCCCCAGTAATATCAGCTGGGTGTTTCACTAGCCGATTCCATGACATTCAGCTGATCAGCAGGCTGACTTTATTTGAGAAAAGAGTTGTCCGCTCTAAAGTTTAATGTTCAGTACAATAAACATTAAACAAGTTGTTTCATGAAAGACATTAGTGGTATATCACTAGAATATGCTACCAATGTCTGATCTGCTGTGATCCCGTTGATCACTAAAACAAAGTGGCAGCACTAGGAAAGCCTTATGCCACTTTGTCACCTGTCAATTTAGTATGGCTTTGTCTGCTTTCCTAGCTTCACTGTGATCGACAGGGGCCACAGCAGTCAGGCCCTTGCCAATTAAATTTTGGTGGTGTATCCTAGAGTTATTACACTAATGTCTTTTATTAGACAACCATATTAAATGTTATTCCCACCGAACCATGTTAAAAAACAAACAAACATAAAGATATAAATGACACCAAAAAGTTACAAGTGGTCCATTGTTTAATGAAGACTTTCATTATAGAACTTAATCTAATCATAAGAAATGAGAAGGTATGCAGTGTCCGAGTAATGTTCCAACTAGCCGTGACAATCCAGTTTAGAGAAGAGCAACCATCAAGCATGATTGACAAAGAGTTCGGAGCAGGAAATGTTGACACATAAATATGGCATGTGCAAGCCTAGCAACTGAACTCTAAATTGCATCCAAAGACAATTATATGCTTTCTTTAATTAGCTGCCTTTGTTCTTGTTCAGCTTTTGTGCTTTGCTTGCTTTATATAAGATTATTTGTGATGGAGTGGCTGCAGTTGTGAGGACACAATACAGATTTTCTGCAATTAAAAATGGAACGTTGATTTCCATCCTGTGTGCAGGAAAAGTGGGACATGTATATTTAAAGCCTTAAAATGTTTACAAAGAAGGTTACTTAGAGCACGTTTCAGTTGCTGTGAGCAAATATGGCAGAGAAGGCGGCTTTTCATTTTACTGCTTTCCCAGGAGATCATCTCACGCAACAAATTAAAAAGAACAAGAAATGTGCATATATGTTGTTTACTTACTATATTAAAGAATATATTATCTGAATGGTTTAAATTATTGAAATATAAATGTTCCTTAGCTTTAGCAAATAGGATTAACTACAAGAGCACCAGACGAGCTGGAGGGATTGGGGATAAATGCTTTGTTTACATATTGTATTTTATGTCCAGGATACAGATATAGATCATAGATATATACACCGATCATCCATAACATTAAAACCACCTTCCTATTGTGTACATTAGGTTGTGGCAGCAAAAAAGCTTTGACACGTCACAGCATGAACTCCACAAATCCTTTTAAGTTGTTCTGTGGTATCTGCCACCAAAACGCAGGGGTTATTCCCATCTAAGACATTTATGGCATATCCATCTCCATAGGAATCAATGGAGAGAGCCGTGCACTACTCTCCATTTATCCTCTGCCAAGATGTGGCGGCCAGCGGCCATCTCACCAGGTAGGACGGGGGTCAGGTTACCCCATTCTGGTGATAGGTGCAGGTCCCAGACATCCCGTGGATCCTGTGGATATGCCATAAATTTCATAGATGGGAATACCCCCTTAAGTCCTGTAAGTTGTTAGGTGGAGCCTCCATCAATAGAACTTGTTTTGCCTGCACATCCCACAGATACTCGATTGGATCATGATCTGGGAAATTTGGAAGCCAAGTCAAAACATGTAACTCATTAATATGTTCCTTAATTCCTAAACAGTCTTTGCAGTGTGGCAGGACGTATTATCCTACTGGAAGAGGCCACTACCATCAGGTAATAATTGTCATAAAGGGGTTTACTTGGTCTGCAACAATGTTTAGGAAAGTGATACGTGTCAAAGTAACATCTACATGAATGTCAGGGCCTAAGGTGCAGAACATTGTCCAGAGCATTACACAGCCTCCGCTGGCTTGCCTTCTTCTTATAGTCTAGCCTGGTGCTATGTCTGACCCAGGTAAGCGACACACACCCGACAGTCTACATGATGTAAAAGAAAAAATAAATCGTCAGACCAGGCCACATTGTTCCATTGCTCCATGGTACAGTTCTGATGCTCAAGTTCACATTGTAGGCATTTCTGCATTGGACAGGGTTCAGCATGGGCACTCTGACTGGTTTGCGACTACACAACCCAAACAGAGTAAGCTGCAATATACTGTATGTTTGGACACCTTTCTATCATATCCAACATTAACTTCTTCAGCAATTTTTACAACAGGAGATCTTCTGCAGAATAGATCAGATGGGCTAACCTTTGCTCCCCACGCGCCCCCCACCCCCAGCCTTGGGCACCAATGACCCTGTCTCCGGTTCACCGGCTGTCCTCAGACCAGTTTTTTTTGGACCACTGCGTACCAGAAACACCCCACAAGATGTGGAGATGCTCTGACACCGTCATCTAGTCAGTACAATTTGACTCTTGTTAGAATTGCTCCGATCCTTACACTTTCCCATTTTTCCTGCTACCAACATATCAACTTCAAGAACTGACTGTTAAATTGCTGCTTAATATATACCGCCCCTTGACAGGCACCAATGTCACAAGATAATCCCCGGTCGGTGAATTTAATGTTATGGCTCATTGGTGTATATAGATCATGGATGAGTATAGGTATACCTATGCTTTGCTCACACTTCATTTCTCCTGCGTTCAGGATATACATCAGAAAAAGCTACTGACGTATAAGTCAAAAAGTGTCCTTAATAATGGGCCTGGCGTATGCAGAAAGAGTATAGATCCTTTTCTAATGGTATTTGTCGGCATACCTTTGCTTTTTAATACAATGGGATCCGATCTAAATAGTATACCACATGGTATACTTTTTATTTTACAATGGGATTAAATGGGAAACATATGCAACAGTTTGGCGTATAGTTGCCTATTTTGGAGTTATATGTAAAAGTTAGAGCAGAACTAGAGCTCTTTTACACTAACCAAGTTTATTCAAAGTTTATAACCCCATTCAATCCAAAGCTATATTTACTAATAGTTCATATTAATCCCTAATAGTGCATATGAAAAGGGGTTGCCTTCATGAAAAAATCCCTTTAAGCTAAACTAATATTTTTTTTTGTTTTAAAAACTCTTCGCTTAATTTTATTAAAACAGAGAACCAATTTGTTATTCCGCTTACTATACATATACTTGAAAAAAATGTATGGCCCACAGATACTACTGGGGTCTGGATAAGAGTCAGTTGTATAGAGATCAAGAGTGACAACAATTTGATATGTATGTGTGAATGTATGGGGAAACAAAAAGAAAGCTCAATTTCATGTAGACTGAATAGCAAACCAGCTATCCATAAAATCATACTAAAGTTACAGATTACAGCATAAGTGTCTATTTTTTGGGAAAATATACTGCTAGAATGTGCTAACCGCAATCAGGGCCGGCCTTAGATTGGATGGTGCCCTGTGCAGGATTCTCTATTGCTGCTCTCCACAAACCAAAAAAATTAGCCACATATATATACAGGGTGGGCCATTTATATGGATGCACCTAAATAAAATGGGAATGGTTGGTGATATTAACTTCCTGTTTGTGGCACATTAGTATATGGGAGGGGGGAAACTTTTCAAGCTGGGAGTTGACCATGGCAGCCATTTTGAAGTCGGCCATTTTGTATCCAACTTTAGTTTTTTCAATGGGAAGAGGGTCATGTGACACATCATGCTTATCGAGAATTTCACAAGAAAAACAATGGTGTGCTTGGTTTTAACGTTACTTTATTCTTTCATAAGTTATTTACAAGTTTCTGACCACTTATAAAATGTTTTGAAAGTGCTGCCCATTGTTTTGGATTGTCAATGCAACCCTCTTCTCCCACTCTTCACACACTGATAGCAACACCGCAGAAGAAATGCTAGCACAGGCTCCCAGTATCTGTAGTTTCAGTTGCTGCACATCTCGTATCTTCACAGCATAGACAATTGCCTTCAGATGACCCCAAAGATAAAAGTCTAAGGGGGTCAGATCGGGAGACCTAGGGGGCCATTCAACTGGCCCACGACGACCAATCCACTTTCCAGGAAACTGTTCATCTAGGAATGCTCGGACCTGACACCCATAATGTGGTGGTGCACCATCTTGCTGGAAAAACTCAGGGAACGTGCCAGCTTCAGTGCATAAAGAGGGAAACACATCATCATGTAGCAATTTCAGATATCCCATGGCCTTGAGGTTTCCATTGATGAAGAATGGCCCCACTATCTTTATCAGAAACTTGTAAATAACTCTTGAAAGAATAAAGTAACGTTAAAACCAAGCACACCATTGTTTTTCTTGTGAAATTCTCGATAAGTTTGATGTGTCACATGACCCTCTTCCCATTGAAAAAACTAAAGTTGGATACAAAATAGCCGACTTCAAAATGGCCGCCATGGTCAACACCCAGCTTGAAAAGTTTACCCCCTCCCATATACTAATGTGCCACAAACAGGAAGTTAATATCACCAACCATTCCCATTTTATTTAGGTGTATCCATATAAATGGCCCACCCTGTATATAGACACGCACATACTGGAACATACATAGAGGTACATATTTAGACATACAGGCAAATATACATACATATATATACACGAACACACAAACACAAGGCATGTATACACACATAATGGGTCATATACAAATACATATAGGTAAATATATGGACATACAGGCCCAAATATAGCACATATATACACAGAACAGATAGTTACCTGCAGTCCTATGTAACACCACAGATAACACACAGTGATAAATCTCTGATTGCAGATAATGTATTAATGTTACCTGCAGTCCTACGTAACACCTACGTAACACCGCAGATAACACACATAGTGATAACTCTCTGATTACAGATAATGTAGTAGTGGTACTTGTAGTCCTATGTAACACCACAAATAACAAAGTTATAACTCTCTGATTACAGATAATGTATTAGTGTTACCTGCAGTCCTATGTAACACCACAGATAACACACAGTGGCACATGCAATATTGTTGGAATGTACATCTGCCATACATACACAGATAGTGTTAAGAAGTTAAAGGGATTGTCCGGGTTTAAACTTTTTATGTGGCGGCAGGAGAGGAGGGCTTCAAATAAAAAAAGCAGCCCATATTTACCAGGGCCGGCGTCAGCACCCGGCGAACCCAGGCGAGTGCCGGGCCCCACTACCCTTGGGAGGCCCACTCGTCACGGCATCACTGTCCATATATGGAAAGTGATGTCAAGAGGAGAGGAGGAGTCCCAGGCATCACTGTCCATATATGGACAGTGAGGTCAGGAGCAGAGCAGGAGTCCCGGGGCAGAGTGCTAGTAGTGTTTTGCCCGGGACTATGGCTCTGGGGGCTGCCTCGGAAAACACTGTCCATATATGGACAGTGACGTGAGGGGCTGCTCCTGAAGCGGAATCCCAACCCAGAGTGTCGACAATGCTCTGGCTGGGAATTCCACTCCTAGAGGGAACCCCAAAGGCGCAACCTACAGGGAGGGTGGCTGTGTGGCACCACCAGGGAGGGTGGCTGTGTGACACTACCAGGAAGGGGGGCTGTGTGAGACTACCAGGGAGGGGGGCTGTGTGGCACTACCTGGGAGGATGGGGCTGTGTGGCACTACCTGGGAGGAGGGGGCTGTGTGGCACTACCTTGGTGGGGGGCGCTGTGTGGCACTACCTGGAAGGGGGGCTCTGTGGCTCTACCTGGAAGGGGGTCTGTGTGGGACTACCATGGAGGGGGGGCTGTGTGGCACTATCTACAGAGGGTGCTAAACTTCTGGGGGTACAAACTGGGGGCCTAACTTCTATATGGCAGCTTTTTAATCACCCGTGCGACGTTTCAGTCCAGCAGGACTTTTCTCAAGCATGCTGTCTCCTCGTCTATTTTGTCTATCTGATATTGGGGACCGCGGATCCGGTCCTATTGAGGCGTGCACCCACTTGTGGTCCAGTGCTGTGGTAATTTTCTGCTTTGGATAACTTCTATATGGGGCATAAACAGGGCCTAACGTCTATATGGAGGAACAAAGTGAAATTTTCTGCCATTTTACTGCCACTATAAGTTCCCTCACAAAGGGGCCTACTAAGTCTGTCGCCCAAGGGCCCACATAAACCTGGAGCCGGCCCTGATACTTACCTCTCTCCTCCCAGATGTTCCTGCACTGGGGGCTTCTGTCATCTCTGTTCTGTGTGTACACAGAGTGACTGCAGTGGTGACATCACTTCGACAGTACATCACTGCTGCAGCCTATTACTGGTCTCAGCTGAACACCACTATTAATAGGCTGCAGTGGAGGTGTACGGTCAACATGATGTCACCGCTATATACAAACATCTGACGGGAGCCCCCAGCGCAGGAACGTTTGGGAGGAGAGAGGTAAGTATAAGTTATTTTTTTTTATTTTAACTCCTCCTGCTGCCTCAACAAAACGTTTCATTTGTATTCAGGACAACCGCTTTAAAGGCTATGCACACTTTTTCTTTTTAAATAATCAGTCAGTGTTTTTTGTGCAACTTTCTAAATAAATACTTTTTATTAAAAACTATTTTTACTTTTTGAGATACAGCTGCTTTGTATTCTGTATACAGAGCAGTCGTATCTAGCGCTGAGACCTGAATCCGTCAGGTCAGTAGGACTGACGGGTTCAGTGTCAGCAGGTCCTGTGTCTCTGACACGCAGGATCCACCTGGTATCGATCAGATCTAAGTTATGAACTGCCAACATACAGGACCCGCTGACACTGAACGCCGTTCAGGCATTCCATCTGAGCTTTCCGTTAGAACGGAACCCTGCCTGAATCAATACTGTAGTCAACTGTGCTTTTCATTCCGTCAAAACGACGGAACCCTTGCACAACGGAGACAAACGGAAACCATTTGCACCGGATTTGTTTCAGTTAGGGCTCCGTTCTGATGGAAATCTCAGATGGAATGCCAGAACAGAGCCCTGATGCAGATGTGAACGAAGCCTTAAATGTAATTACAAAGTGTACATAGCTTTTGATGTAATCTGAACAGGGTTTAAAACAGCAACACATGGTAAATGTGCACTATGAAGGCACTGAATTCTGTGCCCATTTGACATTTATTAACACTTTAGTGCCTTTCAGTGCCACCATGGTGCCCATTTGCCACTTATTGCCTCTTTGGCGTCATTGTGTTTGGTGGCCCCTTGATGCCCATTTGCCATTTACTGCCCCTGTAGCCTTTAGCATCTTTTGTCAAATAAGAACAATAAAGGCAACAAAATGGCAAATGGGCATCAAGGCCCACTCAATAGAAGGACACTAAAGGGGCAATAAGTGGCAAATGGGCACGAAGGTGGCACTGAATCCTCTGTCCATTTGCCATTATTGCCCTTTTTAGACCCCCATCAGTTCTCCCATTCAAACAAAGTCCAGTCAGTGACTTACCTGCTGGGCTTCTGGCAAACACTGCCTGCTGGAGCTGGAGCCGCCCTGGAGAAAACGTTCCCTCGGTGTCTCCTCCCTGTCTTGTGTCCTGAATGATGTCATCACGCCTGTCTCGTCATTCAGGACGCAGGACAGGGTGAGTGGTGGCCAGGGCGCGGGGCAGCCAGTGTTGAGGTCGATGCAGTAAGTGAATGGCACCTGACCCGCTGGCGCCCCGAGTAGTGACCATGGTGCGGGGCATGCACAGCCGGTGGCACCCCTCTTACAGTGAGGCGGGCGGCGCCCTGTGCGACCGCACTGGTCGCACGTACCCAAGGCCGGCCATGACAGCAATTCCTGAATTGTTTTGCATGCAACATCTGCCTAATGCTGTATTTTACATTAACACCACACAAGCAGTATAACAATAGTCTGTATGATAAAATTACTTGGAAATGCTTTCTAATGATGGGTATTAAGCTTTGTTAACGTTCACAAGTGCGTGAACTGTAGTCTCCAGTGCAGTAAATTCCTGATAGCACATCATTTTAAAGGGTATATATATATTACAGATGGAGTAAATGGTAGTCTACAAAGCACCATAAGAGATTGGTATCAGAAATAACTTAGTACCTCTTTAAATACATTTTGCTTTAGTTTGTAAAATGAAACAAAAATCCATTTAAGTCAATTCCTAACAGAAAATGAAATGCCGTTTCCACAGGGTTTGTATGCTACAGTAGCGGCTCACTGGTTCAGAGCAGCCAATGAGAACTTTAGCTCAGCCAGCACTGACAATGATTAATGGACACCTTGCAGACCTACTTAATGATTATCCCCATCAGGAGAAGAGAAAGACACGTTCAGAAATATGGTCAGTACACTCCTTGTGCTAGGTCCCCTCTGCAATTTATAATGTACCACTGCATATTCTTCTTCCCGAGCATCTCCGGGGAAAATCAGACAAAGGATTACTCTCAATAAATAGTCGCTTTTGATAATGTCATACTCATTGTTGTCTGCAACTGCTATGGGGTTCAAGCAACTGAGATACACAATAAAATCAGACATCGAGCTGAAGAAAGGACATGTTTGATTAGAGAAGGATTTTAAGACAAATAAGAAACAGTGGCAATGGAAAGATTACACTGGGGAAAAGATTATCAAACCACCATCAACCTGCAGGTTGTAAACATTCTGACCCAGCAGTTTTCATGAGGCGAGCAGTAAATGTGTCAAAGTACCGTGGATGCTGGGTCACATAATTATTGTATTTTTTGGTTTTTCCCCTTACACGTTGTTCATAAACACATAGCGGTACAAATTGAGACCAGATTTAACAAAGTCCTAAGTTGCTGATCCCCCTGTGGGAGGCTGAGGTCTTGAAGAGATCAGCACTTGTGTGCTTGGGAGATTAAAGGTTACAGCTGACCTCACTACATTACCAGTGCTCGAATTTTCTACAGTATGCTGTCATCCACCCGTGTATTTCTCCAGCCACATATACAGTAATACATATCACAATAAGATCTTTTTAATAGTACTCAGTCCACGCAACAACACGAAACAGATAATAACAGAAATATAAAAAGTTGTCTACATCTGCATTATATACTTGTCTTTTTTTATTTGATGGTGTAATAGAGATTAGTATTTGTTTTGGGTATGGTCGATATTGCTGTATAGAGTGTTGTATTATACAGATATTCCAGAATTAGGCTGTTTAGGCATATTATTATGACTGCTAACCACTGAGCCACCATACAGTATCATTATGATTGCAATACTATAATATTTGTTTGCCAGATACGTAAATAATTTTTTTAATTTAAATTTTTTTTAATGATTCTTATTTGTAACTGGTTCTTCCCTCTCTATTTTCCAAAAGTGAGAATAGGAAATGTCTGCCATTACAGTTTCTATAGTGGTTGTCTTCCAGCTTTTGAAGACACCTGAATAGCAAATAAGTGTAGTTATGGGGCAATATTGTGGCAGAGAAGGTAGCCCTACATAATTTGCCAGAATTACCAGTGAGCAGTCTTAGATTTTATTTTGGTAGCATTTTTACTTTGTGTCATTTTGTACAGGTGTTTCTTGGCATTTTTTAAATTCTTATAGAAAAGCCTATAAACCAATGCCAGGGAAAATGCCATACATAGAGAAGGCTGCATTTTGAAAAGAACGCCACTGACTTAGCTGTGTTTGCAGACTTAAAGGGGTTTTCCAGGGACATTTATTTTCTTCCAGGCCGGTCAGAGCACGACACTAAGGAGTTTCCATAATAAGAGGCAAATGGGGTGGGCATTGAGGCGTAATCAAAGAATTCAAAGGGGCGGTCATTAAGGGGACTGTGAACCAATAGGATGCTTCAAACACGGGTCTACGTCAGAAGTCCAAGGTTTGAGGCATCCTATTGATCCACAGCCTCCTCAATGTCCGCTCCGTTCATTCTTTGCTTGTACTGCAATAGCAGCACGATTTTATATCTAGTTATAATGGGACATATATTTGGGGTACATATATTTAGGGATGATGGGGATCACATTAGATATCTGAGGTGCAGTCAGAGGATTCTGTGACCGCACCTTAGATAAAGCAGGTGGGCGGGATAAACTAAAGGGGAAGGGAGAACTAGTAGGGAGGGCCAATAGATAGAGGGGGCAGAGTAATTAGTAAAGAACAGACCTGTGTCGTTACATAGGTCAGTGAGGTATCGACACAGGACTGTGTGCATACTAACTTTTATGCACGAGACTGTGTCGAGAAGAAAAAAGACACAGATGAAAAGCAGAGCTTCCGGCAGGGCAGAGGTAGGGAGAATAGGAAGGAAAGTGTTCAGATTTAATACAGACTATATATTAGGAACTTTATTAAATAGTTACATAGAATATTGGTTCAAAACTTTTGTGTCCATAGAAAACCCCTTTAATAATATTATACTGTAGACTTTAAAGTAACTTCTGGCTTGCACCATTTTTATTGCAAAAAAAAGCTGTGAGAAATGCCACCGAAAATATGCTGTGTGTGTGCGTGTGTGTGTGTGCGTGTGTGTGTGTGTGTGTGTGTGAACCCAGCCTCTCTGCAGTCTCTATCTCTAATTCTCAGTTGTTTCTGGGCTAGTGGGCGGAGTCTAACTGTTATCATGTCTTCTATACACTGCACACATAAGAGGAGGATCCTGCTCTCTAATCTCTATCGATCACATATATATGGAAGCTGCAGCAGCATGGAGAAAATTATACAGCAGTAATGAGCAGTGTAGCTGAGAATTCAGAACTGGGGTGAGACAGCAACACTTACCAGGAAGCTGCAGCACATCTGTCTGTATCCATTTCCCACTCTGCTCCTGTTCCTTCCTCCTGCTCCCCCTCTCCTCACCATAGACTGGTATTGGCAGGCAATGAAAAGACACACCTTACCTTCTGCAGTCCATCTGTAACTAGGGACGGATTTTGTTTGAAAACAGGGGGTGGACAGAAAAATACAGAAAGGGAGACACCAAATGACAGTAACTTCACAAAGAATTTATATGGACAAAACAACAAAATTTTAACAGTAAGTAAATTACAAAGTTGTTCTGCATTAGGTATATTGTTAGATTAGCATAAGTTTGAAAAGTTAGTGTTGATTTAAGGTTGAAAACTAAGTCTTCCCTGCCTGCCTGTAAATTTATGACACAGGTAAAAGGGCCTTAACATGAAGTGATGTAAATGTACTGCAGCTCTGTCCATGCCGGCAATTGACAGCCTCTGTCCCGTGGCAACTGTTGGAATTAGTTCTAGGGGAACTAAAAAAAATAAAAAAAATTGATAAATAAAGCTTGAAGTAATGTACAAAAAAATTATTAAAAGTAAAAAAGGAAAAAAAATGAATTTCCCATAGTAATATAAAAAAAAATTAAAACAAGCATAATTGGTATCCCCGTGTCTGTTAAACTGCAAACGATTACAATATAACATGCCAGAATTGCTGTTTGTGTTACCTTAGCTCCCCAAAAAAATTAATCAAAAGTGTATAAAAATTTGTATGTATTAAATTTGTACCAATAAAAGCTACAACTTGCCCCACAAAAAACAAACTCTCACACTGCACCATCGTCGGAAAATTTGAAAAGTTATGGGTCTCTGAAAATGGCGACGCAAAGCTAATTTTTTATTTACAAATTATTTTTGTTTTGTAGAAGTAGTTTATCATAAAAAAAAAAGATATAAATTTGGTATTGCCGTAATCATATTGACCTGCAGAATAAAATTAACATGTAAATTTTTACTGCATGGTGAACTTCGTAAAACAAAACCCAAAGAGAACAGAGAAATCACTGTTCTTTTTATATTCCCCCCACAAATATATTTTTTTAATTTATCAGTACATCATAGGGTACAATATATGGTGCCATTAAAAACTACAACCCACAAAAAACAAGCCCTATGTCGACAGAAAAGAAAAAAAAGTCATGGCTTTTGGAAGGCAGGGAGGAAGAAACGAAAAAGACAAAACGACATTCACCATGTAGAGTAAATTTAATTTAATTTTAATAGTTTGAACTTTTACAGAGGTGGCAATACCAATTATGTTTATTTTTTTATTGTTTACATTATTTTATTTAAAACATTTGAAAAGTACATTACTAAAAACTTTATTTAACAATTATTTTTTTAATCCCACTAGGCGACTTAAATATGCAATCATTTGATTGCTTTTTCAATACACTGTAATACTTATGTATTGCAATGTATTGTGCATTTTGCGTTCTCTTATCAAACCCTGCCTGTGACTAACGGTTTAGATACCACAGTCGCTATTGACCACGGCAGCTAAGCGGTTAAATGGCCCAGATTGGAAATATGTCTGATCTTGGCCATTGGAGCAAGGTATCAGCTGTAAAATACTGCTGCTCCATACTTCCCCCTCCCGACTATGACGTACATGTACATCATATGTCGGGAAGGGGTCAACTATAATACATAGGAATGTCTGTTTATTCCAATGCATTATTGCCTGTGCACAGAAAATATATAGGCATCTGTTAGGACATATCTAGCAAAAGCCTTATCACTGAAAATACCTGCAGGCCTATGTTTGGCGCTCACCTGCCACTGTTAAAGTGTCAACCCTGGTGATCACAATGTTGAGGCTGATGGAGGCAAGCAAAGAGAGTTCCCTTTCTTTTAACATCTTAGGCTGCCAGGATCGGACTTGAACAAGCATTTGTCAGATCACTGGTACAATACAATGCAATATTATGTATTGCACTGTATTGTGATTTTTACCAGCTCCTATTAAGCCCTGCCTCTGGCACCACGATGGTAGACCTGGGGGCCATTAGGCCCCCAGACTGCCATGACAACCATTATCAAGAAGTGGCCGATCTAGTCTAACGGCTTAGATGCCGCAGTTGCTATTGATTTCAGCTTCTAAGTGCTAAATTTCTGGGATCTGAGTTATCTCCAATCGCAGCTCTTAGCTCGAGGTGTCTGCTATAATATACAGCTGACACCCAAGGGGTATGGATCAGATTTAGCCTGCTAGACCGCGGCGTATGGAGCAGGATCAGCATGTGAGCCTGCTCCATACTCCCCTCTCTACGGACTTTGATGTAAATTTACATCAAATGACGTTAAGGGTAATGATAAGGCCTCCACTAGAGGGAGCTTACTGCATATTGTTATACATTAAGTAAAAAAATGGAGTTCTGTATCAGAAATAGTAAGCTCCGACCACTAAGAATATATATTATTAAATTAATCTACCAAATTTTTTACTTAAAAAAGACATGATAAAAGGTGATGTTCAGACGTGGCAGAATTTTTCCGCTGAAAATGCTGCTGTAGATTCTTTGCGAATTTGCAGCAACATTTTCAGATTTGACAGGTAATTCAGACGTTGCAGATATTACAGCAGACTTGCTGCAGATTTCAGCCTTTGCAATGCAAAGGCTGAAATCCGCAGTGAAATTCCGCTGCTTCTCCGCAACATAATGTGCATGCTGTGGAGGGAAAATTCTGCACCGCAGCCTAAATTCTGCACAGTTATTTTCCACAACGTCTAAACTAAGTTTCCTAAAAATGTATAGAAACAAATGTAAAAAACGGCTGCTGCAGAATTCCACTGCGGACCGTCCGCAGCAGAATTCAACAGCAATTCCGCCACGTCTGAATGTGCCCTAAGGTTATGTTCTAAAAGGAGCTTTCCCACAAACCCCACATTACCTATCTACAGGATGGGTAATAAGTGACTGTTTGCTGGGGGCCTCACCCCTGGATCCTTCACCGATCACGAGAACGGGGATAGCGTGTCCCTGTTTGATTAGTGGGTGCCCGAGCGATCACACACTTATAACCTATCCTGTGGATAGGTCATTCGTGTCATTCGTTGGAACACCCTTTAATTGATTAAGTGTTATAAATGACATGGGGGTGTTAACTTAATATATTATAACTCTTGTATTGTAGTTTCAGCAGTTAATAGATTAGTCATAAATTTATATACATTTTTACACAAAACTGATATAATAATTATAATTTATGAACAAATAACAATAAACAATGACAAGGTAAGTTCTAATGAAATATTCTAATTCTTGCCATTTGATTGTATTCTTTCTTGTAATTCAGGTGAATACAAAATGTTCATACAATATATTAAATGTTAACATCAGACATCAGAAACTTTTTCAGATAAACTGATGTTGAATGTTTCTTTGCTCATAATTAAGTTAACTGAAGTAACTAAAGTACAATTAAATGAATTGACAAAATATCAATATATAATTTGAGCTGCCAATCCTTAATTACAAAATGTCAGAACCTTCTACAAAATACAATAGTACACAGAGCGGAATGAATTCTACCATCATTCACTGCAATTTGCTTTATTAAACTCAAGATCCATTATTACTAGAGTAATGTCATCTCTTTTCTTTGAAAAGTAACCAGCTACTCAAAAGTACTATTATGGTAGCATTTCATTACGGTTACTGAAAAAAAACATCGTTTTGTGTCTTACGCTCAGATCACCCAACTAAACCACCCATTAAAGTGGCAAAATATTGGCATACAGACTAAAGTACAATTTTTAATACAACCCGTTTCTCAAAAAGTCAGAATATTGAGGTAAACTGAATGAAACTATTTATATAGACAGTGACGTATTTAGATGGTCGTCTCGCCGGCACGCGAGCAACTGGCCACATCTATGCCAGACTAGCTCACATGTGGATAGTAATAAATAGGCTGGGTTGGCACACATGCACTTAGATCATCAAAAGCAGAGTTGTGCACAAGACCGTAGTTAAGTGGAAGATGGGTTAGCAACAAGAAGTTTCATGCAAGTAGAAGAATTCAACAGTGACAGGTGTACATATATAAAGGGAGCTGAGCCTATATGGGAAAATACGAAAAAAATATGATGGAAATCTATCTTTGCTACTGAGCGTTCCTCTAGTTGTTTGAGATGCACATGTCAGACACTACTGCTATTATAGGAAGGGATAGAACCACAGTATATTGTCCTTCTGCTCTAATAGTGGGTGATAGTTTTCTGGCTCTACATAACATGAGGTATAGTCCTACTTTGATTTTATATTTGCCATTTTGGAGTATTAATAAATATTAAAATTGCCACAGTAGAAAATGGTTTCCCTCCTCTGCTTCACCTTTTGTTTTGCTTTCCGCTTTAGGCATAGGACAATATGTCAGTGCATAGTCTC
The DNA here is from genome assembly GCF_050947455.1 of Rhinoderma darwinii. NCBI lineage: Eukaryota > Metazoa > Chordata > Amphibia > Anura > Rhinodermatidae > Rhinoderma > Rhinoderma darwinii. The sequence goes on from NC_134687.1 coordinate 360,398,942, forward strand.
TGGGAAAAATTAACTTTTCCTTTAAAAAGAAAACAACACCATTGAGATATACACGAAGCCTACTGTAATTCTACATTTCATATTTTACAATGTGATTGTTCTGTGCTTCTGGAATCTCCAGAGTTTAACTGATAAACAAAACATAGGTCGGAAAGGGCAACAACCCCAAACCCCATTCATCTCCATTTAAATTCAAATGTGATCCACTAATAATGCGTTGTTTCCATATTTCTTATCAAGCCCAGTTATCATCAATTACAGGTCATGTTATTCTGAAGACCTATTTAATGAATTACAACACCTGCTTATGCTACATATAATGCTATCCACCCAGCCCACACATTTACTAATCATACAGTATGACCTTTGGCAAAAGCACACCTGTGTCGTGATGTGACGCAAAGTTAAATTAAACTATATTTAATGGTGTCATCATTTTAATATAGCAATGGAAATGTTTTGAAATATGGAAGAAACACATTGTTGTCTTTAAAACACATTTTAAAGTTATAGCTAGGCTATAGGATAAGAAAACATATTGCAGTCTATAGGGATTCTGTAGCTGTACTATAGATGCTGTTTATTAGTCTTTATTACAGACTAGGCCTCATGCACACGACCGTAAAAACACCCGTTATTGCGGGTCGTTATTACGACCCGCAATAACGGGCTCATAGGCTTCTGTTAGCCACGGGTACCTTCCCGTTTGCTCACGGGAAGGTACCCGTGCCGTTAAAAAAGATAGAACATGCCCTATTTCATGCCGTAATAACGGCACGGGCATCCCATAGAAGTCTATGGGGCTCCCGTAATCATGGGTGGCTGCGTGTGTTCACCCGTGATTACGGGAGCGTTGCGAGGTGAGGCGAGGTCAGGGGACTACCCGGTCTGCAGGCCACAGCCCAGTGGCGTAACTACCGCCGGGACTACAATGAAAACTATGGCAGAGCGGGGAGGTATCTCCCCGCTCTGCCATAAACAAGACATGTATCCCCTATCCTGTAAAAAATAAAAATAAAAGACGTTCATACTTACCGACAACTCTCCAGTCCGGTCTCCCGCCCGTTGCCTTGGTGACGCGTCCCTCTCGACATCCGGGCCGACGTCCTGGATGACGTTTCAGGCCATGTGACCGCTGCAGCCAATCACAGGTCAATCACAGGCTGCAGCGGTCACATGGACTGCCGCGTCATCCAGGGATGTCGGGCTGGATGTGAAGAGAGGGACGCGTCACCAAGACAACGGCCGGTAAGTATGAATTTCTTTAACTTTTATTACAGAAAAGGCTGTCCCTTCTCTCTATCCTGCACTGATAGAGAGAAGGGGCTGCCGATTAGTGCAGTGCTATTTTGCTGCCAAAAACGTGCTCGTAAATACGGGTGGAATACGTGTGACACCGGACCCATATTTACGAGCACGGGTTCGTAAATACTGGTGCAAAACGGGTGGAATACGTGTGACACCGGACCCGTATTTACGCCAGTATTTACGGGTGTGAAAAAATACGGTCGTGTGCATGAGGCCTTAAATTAACAACTGACAACAGTTTGACAATGAAGTACATATATTCTTCTTGTTGAAGAGGATCTATCACCAGTGCCTACATTAAGGCCTCATTCAAACGACAGAGTCCGCGTTTTTCCCGGCCGGTTTGCATCTGTTTTGCATCTTTTCCGATTCCGTTCCGGGCCGTGTTGCTGTTTTTAACGGCCGATTTTGACCCGTTTTGCATCCGTATTTTTCCCTGTCTGTTTTAAAATCGGCTGAATTTCATTTAAATTTGTTGCCACACACAGCCCTCTGTAGATAATGCTACAGCCCCCCTGGTAGGTAATGCCACACAGTCCCCTGTAGGTAATGCCACCCAGCCCCCTGTAGGTAATGTCACCGAGCCCCCTGCAGGTAATGCCACCCAGCCCCCTGTATGTAATGCCACCCAGCCCTCTGCAGGTAATGCCACTCAGCCCCCGGCAGGTAATGCCACCCAGCCCCCTGTATGTAATGCCACCCAGCCCTCTGCAGGTAATGCCACCCAGCCCCTGGCAGGTAATGCCACCCAGCCCCTGGCAGGTAATGCCACCCAGCCCTCGGTAGGTAATGCCACCCAGCTCCCTGTATGTAATGCCACCAAGTCCCCTGTAGGTAATGCCACACAGCTCCTTGTAGGTAATGCCACCCAGCTCCCTGTATGTAATGCCACCAAGTCCCCTGTAGGTAATGCCACACAGCCCCTTATAGGTTGCACTCATCCCCCCCCCCCTTCCAGGAGAAGTCACTGACTTCAATGTCCATATATGAACAGTGTAGTCCCTGACTTCTCCTGGAGAGGAATCCCCGGCCACAGGGTCGGAGATTCCGCTTCAGAAGTGAGTGACGTCACTGTGTCCATATATGGACAGTGTGGTCACTCACTTCTTCTGTAGTGGAATCCCCAGCCCCAGTGTCGGGGATTCCATTTCAGAAGTGTGTGACGTCACTGTGTCCATATATGGACAGTGTGGTCACTCACTTCTTTTGTAGCGGAATCCCCCGCCACAGGGTCGGGGATTCCGCTTCAGAAGTGAGTGACATCACTGTGTCCATATATGGACAGTGTAGTCACTCACTTCTCCTGTAGCGGAATCCCCAATCCCCGGCCGGTGATTGGGGATTCCGACTCCCCAATCAAAAAAGGACCCTCCTCCTCCTCACATGCACTCTGCACTGTGAGAAGGAGGAGGAGAGAGAGCGCGAGCGACGGAAGACACGGACGTCACTCGGGACACATTCCGGTTATGGCCGTGTATTACCCGGCCCCATAGACTTCTATGGGAGCCGGGCGGCCGGGTAAACGTCCGAAAATAGGGCATGTCCCATTTTTTGACGGCCAGGTTTCCCGGGCCGTCAAAAAATCGGTCGTGTGAATAGCCCCATTAGGGGTCTATTGTTCCTACTGCAGCCGTGTGACGACCGTTTTATGAACGGCCGTTACCCGTCCGGGAAACCCTGTCGTGTGAATAAGGGCTAACATTGGCCAGAAAAGGTTAGTATTTTTCTAGCATAAGATAAATAGATTGGGAGCCGTACTGAGGATAGGCATTGTGAGTGATTATAACTTGAGTACTTTGCTACGAAATATGTTTGTGCAATATATAATTATTTCAAAGAAGAGTATACATAGCTCTCTATTAGCACAGTCAACGGGGTTAATAATGACTTGAAGGGCTTGGTTCTCTGGTCCTAGTTACTGAAAGGCATCATGACATCTTCTGTTGCATAAACACATTACAGTCTATCATGAATTGCTCATTTATTGTTTGGTTGATGGTGGAATTTGACAGTCAATGCAACACAATATAGCTATTATTGTATATGCACCACTTGGGAAGTACAAATAATACAACCATATACAACAACAATATAAATTTTAGAACCTGGTAAGAAAATGTCTTTATATTAGCATCATGTATGGGTGCAAATGGGAGCAGTCATGCCAAATATGCATCTGACTACCACGTCCGGAAGACTTACAAACGTCAAGAAACACTTCATAGCACCAGCTGTAAAGAGGATTTCCCACTATGAACACTCATGGTACGGTATTTTGATTAGAGATATTCTCAATGTCTGCCTACTACGGTTCGGTTCAAAACAGCAACAGTTCCTACCAGGTCCCTAGTAAGAATTAATATTATTGATGGGAAAATATCTTTAAGATGTACACTCACTATGGGTAAATTTCAACCCAACAAAAAAGTATTATTCATTGTACAGAAAATATACGAAAGGTCACTGGTAAAATTATACTGGAACTTTATAAAGATGTTTTCATATGGCGGATGACTTTAATTTACTGGCCTTTATGTCTTACAATTATATTTGGTTTGGTTTATCAGTTTGAATATAAAGCTGTACAATGGGCCATTTAAGACATTGTAGGATGATATCGAGAAATGCCTGTACTTCACAGAAAAAAAGTCAAAGATAAAAGAAAATGCTATAAAATGTCATGTGCAGATGGAAAAATGTCCAGAAAAGGTTAATATTGAGGCCTGATTATTATAAGCATTGATTAAATCAGGTAGGCAATAAAGGAGGTATAGTATAAGGAAAAACACAGATTTTATGTACATGACCACGAGAATAGTCAATAAACGGTATGTATTCCAGTCACAACTGACAACGAGATATAGAATTCTGTATCTGCTTTCTCCTAAATTTAATAACTTTTTTTGTCTGAACATCTGAACATTATTACGCAGATGCCCTTAGTGATCTTCAAAGGGCAGAGTGTGTGACCAAAATGACTGGGGACACTTGATTACAAAAGTATTTTCCTTAAAAGGGTCATTTAGCAAGAGGGCAACACAGCCTGGATTTAGCTTTTGTCCAAGAAATAAATCTCGGAAATGACAAGTACAAATTATTATCAAAAGCTACTTCTTTTCACTGTACTTTCCATTTCACTTTTGTTCAGAGAGCTTAAAACATCTCAAGGACTTTAAAACATTTAGACTGTCATCTCTTTCAGAGAGCCACACATTACAGATTTTCTGTAATTTCATTAACTGTCTAGCATAACATCTTTACATTGTTTATTTCTTCTTTACATATATAGGAGACAGTAGAAGGCAAAGACTTATCACTATTTGCAAATTTTGTTTGTAGATGCATAAGAGGGTTTAAGGGGTATTACCAACGTAGACATTTATGGCATATCCAAAGGATATGCCATAAATGTCTGATAGATGCGAGTCCTAGCTCTTGGACCCGCACCTAAATTGAGATCAGAGGTCAACTGACCTTGATTCACCTGGTGCGGCGGGCACTGGCCGCAGATTCCAGGCAGGGCCAAGTGGCGAGAGGTTCTATGGGATTTACAGAAACAGCTGAGCAGCGTTTGCTAGGCTGTTTACATAACTGTAGTTGAACAGAATGGTGAGAGCGTGGAATCTGCAGCTAGCGGCCACCACACAAGGCAAAAGGGGGTCGGATGACCCCCTTTCTCGATATAGGTGTGGGTCCAAGAGCTGGGACCCGCATCTATTAGACATTTATGGCATATCCTGTGGATATGCCAAAAATGTTCATGTTGGGAATACTATGTTTTATGCTATGTTTTATGTTTGAATGCAGGAGATAGCAATTTAGGTTTACATATATATAATTACATATATAAAAATATATAGTTTATAATGTATAAAAAAGGCATTTACAAAAAGAGCATCTCCATGTAAAATTCATACATCCATGAATACAATGTGCTCACATGTGTAAGGAAGGCACTGGGCTAATATTTTAACTTTAGTATAAAATTCATTTTTTGGAAGTCACTTAGGCTACATTTACAACAGCATATGAAGTTAATATGGTCTCACTTCATGGTGCCTCTGTATGACACAAGATTATCCTGTAGAAGAAATGCTTTGAGTAGAGAATACCTCTGCAATACGACATTTAGTAGAACATGTCACCACTTTTCATCTTTTGTAAGAGTGCAGTATTACAGATCCATATAGAATAAATCCATTATAAGGACATCTGTATGAAGCTTTAATTCAAGACTTTTGATGTTTTATGGTCGAGCACATCTTCTATTTCTAGAGGAAGCAGCAGATAACTAGAAAACAATACCCCCATCAGGAAACACAAAATGCATCGTCTATATTTTTCATTAGCATTAAAATACTGTATGGTATTCTAAAGTCTCACTAGGTGTGCCGCTAGCCTTTTTACGCCATATTGTCAAAGACACATTGGGTTCTACTTCCAATTTTTCCCAGGATCGTCTTTGTCTAAGGGACCGAAGTTCAAGAATATTGATGACAACGCGTCAGTAGATCCATATAATAAGCACAATGGGGTGTTCAATCCAAATGAGGATCCTATATCTTTTTTCTTTTTTAAAAGCTAGAGATATCATTACTAAGCCTCATGTACTTATGGTAAATCCTAGGTTGACTTATTTTTACTTATTATTGATCAGCAAAAGGAATTAGCATGCTTCTATCTATATCACATGAATACACAGTAACTGTTATTGTCTTTACTGCCCATTAAACTCTAGAGTATGTCCATATTATAAAAACAATAGTCCAAATGTAGCAATTGCTTTTGTGCCAAAATGCAGTATAATGTTGATTGTTTAAAAAGTGTGGTGTCTCTCTAGATGTTATCTTCATGTTTGGGAAAGATGGCAATTTGAGCACTTTTTTCTCCCACTAGTATGAGCTGACCAGATGGTTAAAGATTATTATACTAAGACCACATTCACACGTGGCGGAATTTTTCCGCTGAAAATGTTGGTGCAGATTCGGGGCAATTACGCAACAAATCTGCATCAACATTTGCACATTTGACAGGTAGTTCAGACGTTGCAGATATCACAGCGGACTTGCCACAGATTTCAGTTTTTGCATTGCAAAGGCTGAATTACGCAGTGAAATTCCGCTTCTTCTCCGCAACATAATGTGCATGCTGCGGAGGGGAAATTCTGCACCGCAGCCTAATTTCCACACAGTTATTTTCCGCAACGTCTGAACTAAGTTTCCTAAAAATGTATAGAAGCAAATGTAAAAAACGGCTGCTGCAGAATTCCACTGCGGACTGTCCGCAGCGGAATTCAACAGCAATTCTGCCACGTCTGAACGTGGCCTAAGAATTGGTCAGTGCAGCTTTAATTCCCTCTTCCATCCTGCAATGAGTCGCTTGTGAAATCAAAGCTTCAAACCGATGTCATTATGGGGTTATTTTATCTAACTGAAAATCTGATTCATGACCCTGTCTAGAGGAGTTCAGAATTCACCACTTACCTTTTAATTTATAGAAATGAATTACTCTAGCAGAGAGAGTGAAAAAGTTTCCAATAAATGTCATCAGGAATAAGCAGATCTCTTGTCTTCTTTATCTGCTCCGTCCAGCAGTGTCATGTTTACTCCAGCCTTTCTTCTGATAGGCTTGATGGCAAATTCATTATGACCAATTCGATTTTTTTGTGTAAGTCTAAGCCTTTATAATTCACAATAAATCTCACTAAATCATATTTTTATTAGAAAATAGTTAAGATGGATTAAATAATGATGCCCTTATAGTCATATTGATATGAGAATATTGAAATGAACAAGGATAGATTCTTGTGATAATATTGAGGGCAACACACCAGTAGAAAGACCCTTAACATACTGTAAATTATTACCATATTAATAAGGGCTGAGCGTGCTATCTCTTTTACTGCTCAACAGCTTAATATAGCTTTGTTCCAGTTTTTAACTATCACACCCCAATACTTTGCGCCCTAGAAGTCAACGTGCTATACTGTATGTGTATATTACTGATATGGAAAATGATTAATTAAAGAGTTAGGCTGGGTTCACACGTGGCGGAATTTCACTTAAATTCCGCTGCGGACACTCCGCAGCGTTAATCCGCAGCGGAGCCGTTTGTCCATTGACTTACACTTTAATTTAGCAGTGTTCGTTTAGACGAGGCGTAAAATTCCGCTGCGGAGCATAGGCTGCGGAGCGGAATTTGGTGTCCGCAGCATGCTCTGTCTGTTGCGGAGCAGTGGCGGACTCATGGCGGAATTTCTCCATTGACTTCAATGGAGATTCTAAATTCCGCAATGAAGTCCGCAGCTGTCATGCACATGTTATGTGTGCTGCGGATGCGTCTTGTTTTTTTGCCATGACATTTCTTCATTCTGGCTGGACCTATGTATTTCTAGGTCTACAGCCAGACTGAGGAAGTCAATGGGGCTCCCGTAATGACGGGAGCGTTGCTAGGAGACGTCTGTAAATAGTCACTGTCCAGGGTGCTGAAAGAGTTAAGCGATCGGCAGTAACTGTTTCTGCCCCCTGGACAGTGACTACCGATCACAATATACAGCAACCTGTAAAAAAATATAAGTTCAAACTTACCGAGAACTCCCTGCTTCTGTCTCCAGTCCGGCCTCCCAGGATGACGTTTCAGTCTAAGTGACGGCTGCAGCCAATCACAGGCCAAGCACAGGCTGCAGCGGTCACATGGACTGGCGCGTCATCCAGGGAGGTCGGGCTGGATGCCGAAAGAGGGACGCGTCACCAAGACAACGGGCGGTAAGTATGAACTTCGTTTACTTTCACTAGGGAAAGTGCTGTCCCTTCTCTCTATCCTGCACTGATAGGGAGAAGGGAAGCACTTTTCCCGCAGTCCGCAGCAGCTAGTCCGCATCAATTTACTGCACATTTTGTGCAGATCCGCAGCAGAATCTGCAACGCAGATTCTGTGCGGCATTGATGCGGACAGTTGCGGAGGAAATCCGCCACGTGTGGTCATGCCCTAACTGAACTTTTGCAAAACTTTTGATATGTCATGGAGACATTACAGGAGTTTTGATCAGTGGGGGGGTCCGGGTGCTGAGACCACCACCATTCCGCTCATTGTTAGGCTAAAGATGGGCTCAACAACTCAGCACTCGGACCCTCACAGATCAAAATTTAATATATGTCTCTATGACATATCAAAAATGTTGCGAATGTTTAGCTACTCTTTTACTACAGTAGGTGTACCAGTTCAAGCTTGGGATGTAATGCATTTTAATGGGCATTGGTAAAGAAGGTGGTTATTATGTAAACATATTGGTAGTAACTTACCATGGTATGAGATCTAAAAGAGAAAAAAAATACTATACATTGCACGAGATTGCTTTCCTAGGGGAAGAAAATAGATTTTTTTTTTGTGAAATTACTGTAACACGTACGTACGGCATAGATTTTACAAAGTCTATTGAGCTCAGGTAAGAGCAAGGGGATGGTAACTGTCAATATGAACTAATGCACCTTTGCCATTTATTTCCTCAGTAAAAATTTTACAGTTTATAAGTTTTTTATGTTCTGACAATTCTGACTAAAGAATTTGTAAATGTGTCATTAGAAAGTGCTCCATTGTGACTATGCCGGGGTCAAACTGTCCCACTAAAACCAGTATGACATTATGATCAGCATCAACTTGTTTTATTAAGAGAGAAACTCCTTGTACTTATAAAAGCTGTTTACTGTACTGGTTGTCTTTCTTTAGTGTCTAGAGATGGACATGGGATAGATACATATTTACTAAGGATTAAAAGACAAAAATGCCTGCTATGGATTTTTATTGTGCTCTCTAGAGAAAGGAGATGGCAAGAGCCGAATAAAAAGTTGCCAAATTGTAGACACGGAGATGGTTTAAAATAGCAGTCTGATAAAAATTCATGCACTTTTTTGAGTGTAACATATACATACAATTTTATTCAAGAAAGGCATATTTTCCCTTACCCCTTACCCCTTGCACCTGCTTTTTTTTCCCCTAACCGCACCTTCCCTGGCCAAAGCCCAGTCTGTTTATTTTCAGAAACAGCACCACTCTTGTATATGAGCTGGTGTTTGGTAATGTATATTATCCACATTCTAGTGAATAGGAATATGGCTGAGCTGCAATACCAGACACAGCCCATAGACCAGAGTGACATTGTTTTAGAAGAAAAAGTAGACTCTTTTTTTCTAATCCTGAAGAACATCTTTAAGGGCACATTCACACGTGGTGGAATTGCTGTTGAATTCCGCTGCGGACAGTCCCCAGTGGAATTCTGCCGCAGCCGTTTTTTAAATTTGTTTCTATACATTTTTAGGAAAGTTAGTTTAGACGTTGCAGAAAATAACTGTGCGAAAATGAACATGCCCTAACAGTGAACAAACCAAATAGAATAATACTTGGTGACAAGACCTTCTTCATGAAGATATATATTAAAAAAAATATTCATAACCTATCATAACAATTGGGTCACCTTTTTAGCATTATTATACATAGGATTAAATTTTTTTTATGGTGCTCAAAATGTGTCCTGACAGGCAACTCTAAGTCCCCATGCACATGACCGTAATTTTGGTCCGCAATTACAGCCTGTAATTGCGGCTCAAAATACGGTTCCATTCATTTCTATGGCGCACGGACACCTTCCTGTATATTAACGGGAAGGTGTTCGGGCTGTAGAAATCATTCATAAAAAATAGGACATGTCTTATTCTTTTGATTTTACAGACCGTGCTCTTATACTTATAATGGGAGCATGGCCCGCAAATGCAGGTGACTGTCCGTAGCCGGCCGTGCCCGTAATCACGGACGGTGATTACGGGCACGGTCGTGTGCATGGGACCTAACAGAAATCCAACCATGTTTTCACGATTTGCATCAATGCCCCTTTTAATACATCACATATTTTTATATCACTTTGCCAGACTCTTCTAGGAGTTTGTTTCTTTAAAAGTTCCTACCCGAATGCATCCTATAGACTTTTCAAGGGTGGTGTTTTTTTTTATCTGGTCAGCATGTCATATATTGAACATTGCTGTTCTTTTTTTTTTTTTGTCATGCTAAAAAAGTTTTCCAAATTTGGAAATGTTATGTGCATCTATCTGCAGTGAACTTTAGTTAAGGGATTGCCACCATGGTTGACTGTCTTGTTGCCTATGAAGCCCATGTCTCCGTTTTTAATCGAACTTCTGCTGCATAGTGTCTGGAACATTTTAGATGAGCTAAAGATACAAATGAAATAAAGAAAGGACAGTCACACTCATTAAAGCAGAGAGCAGGCGAATGTACAGTATACGTCCATCATGAAAATCTTCATAGAATACTTTCGTGTATGGTAAACATGGAGTAAAACTTTATTGCCACATACTTCTACATACTAACGTGTAATTATGTAACCTAATCTATAACACAATTCTTAGCTTTTATTTTAAACACGACTGGAAGTAGCAATTCTTATATTTTTTCACTGCAATTGGCATTTCATGTGTTAAATAATTGAAAAAATTCCATGCCAGTGCAGTCTCCAAACACATTGCTAAGTGGTCGTGCACCTTTTTTTGACCTATAATCTTGTACACGTTTGGCAGCGAATTTTGCGTTTTTTTTTATTCTCTCAAGCTGAGGATGTAGAAGAACGCAAATACACCAATCAGCTTCCACTGCTGGCAGCAAACGTTATTTGACATGTCTGATATGACCACATTCACCATGTTTATGTATATTTTACATCTGCTCAAGAACTGTACTGTTTTAATATATTGTGTCTCCTGAAGTGTAAATTAGAAACAATTTGTTGTTTCTTTTAGGGGAAGAGTAGAACTTGATGGCACAGAGCTAATACCTTGTCACACATACTGACAGGAGATTATTCAGTGGATTAGAGTATAAACATTAGCAGTGCAGAGAGTGACAGAGAGAAATAGATGACTGGATATTCCAGAAAATAAACAAATTTCTGAATCCGTTAAAAGCATCCGAAATCTACAATCATTTTCCCACCTGCTATGTGGAATCCTTAGAACTAATACATGGTATGAATTTCTGGTCATATAGCCTTGGAATCTTTTTCATGCACCTGATAAAACTCTGATTACTCAACAACTTATGTTCACACGAGTGCGTCCGTTACGGCTGAAATTACGGGGATGTTTCAGCCTGAAAACATCCCCGTAATTTCAGCCGTAACGGCATGTGCAGGCGCTTGAACGCCGCGTCTATTACGGCCGTAATTAGCGCTTCTATTCATTGGAGTCAATGAATAACGGCTCCAATTACGGCCAAAGAAGTGACAGGTCACTTCTTTGACGCGGGCGTCTATATACGCGCCGTCATTTGACAGCGGCGCGTAAATTTACGCCTCGTGTGAACAGACAAACGTCTGCCCATTGCTTTCAATGGGCAGATGTTTGTCAGCGCTATTGAGGCGCTATTTTCGGGCGTAATTCGGGGCAAAAACGCCCGAATTACGTCCGTAAATAGGCCGTGTGAACATACCCTTAGAGAACATTGCTTATACATTAAACTTGAGAAATGCGGGGGATGTGGCCAGCAGTTCTTGGTAGCAGACGTGTTCTTGCAGAGATTTGTACCCGACTAAGCTTTTCTGCTTTTATAACTACTCCTTTCATCATAAAAATAAACCAAACCAACTATACCTGGCTTCCTGCATGACCCAGATGACTTCACAGCCTAGAGGACCTGCTCCCCGAGCTCCACGGAATGTGGATTTGTCCCGCTCATCTGCGGCCTACCACCCAAGAAGACTAAGTTGCTCCCTGCTGTGTGTAGTGTTCCAGGCCTATAGTTACCTGAAAAGAAGTGGCTTCCTTGCTCCATCCTTTCCATTGTCTCTCAAGAAGGTATGTGGTGTTCCATTATTTGAGCCGGTGCAGAGCCAATAGGCTTCCATGCGGCTCCTTGTCGGCTGCACAAAATTGCGCACAACCTTCCTCTAATATGGTGTGGCTGCAACATTCACCATGAGGTCTCTATTGGCTGGGCATTACTTGAACTTTAAAGTCTACCACCGAGAGAAGCGCCGGACGATCGTTTCTCGCGATGCCACTGGAGTTCGACCTTCTCATTCAGGCCAAGTTGCCCGGTCCCCGGATAGCCTCAATAGGGCCTATCCTTTTCCGTCTGAGTGGGATTTTTTCCAATACCCTTTACATGGACATAGGCTGAGTTGTTACAAACCTGTCTCCTATTCTATATTATTCTTTATTTGATGTTGAGCTATATTGGTTTTACTAACTTTTACAGAAAATTACTCAAATCATAGAGAAGAATGTTGGCTTTACTTGGACACCTGAGTCTCAGGACGCTTTCATTAAATTTAATACTCTCATTCACCCTTTTGCTTATTCTTGTCGTCAAATGTGGTCATCAGAAAAATACTAGGATATCGAAAATAAAGAACTGCTATAGATTTTTTTAAAAAAATACATTTTCTGAGTGGAGACATCTTTTGGAGGGAACTGCTGATCCTCTAACTGTATTTACTGATCATAGAAATCTGGAATTCATCCCTGATACCAAAAGATTATCCTCCAGACAAACCAGACAAACAAGATGGAGTTTATTGTCTTCTTGTTTTAATTTTGTATCTATAGACCTGGATCAAAAAATGTAAAGCTGATGCCTTATTTAGGTAGTTCTCTACGTCCACACAAATAGACAAGTGTAATAGTACAATTTTATCTGAAAATAACTTTTTAGCTGCTACTTATTCAAAAGATTTTCTGACTCTACTTAAAGGGAAACTGTCACCAGCATTTCACCTATTAAACCAGCACTACCGAGTGGTAGTGGATGAAAAATCATTTCTATATTACATATAATTGTCTTCTTAGTCGGCGCTCTAGCTTTAGTATTCAGTTTTTTCGTGTTCCCACACCGTATGCTAATGAGCATAAAAGAGTCATCTCTTCATTTGAAAAGAGTCAAATCTTTGTTTGAAAAGAGTCAAATCTTCATTCCTCAAGTCTTTCCGAGTTTATCCCGCCTCCTTACTTTTGATTGACAGCTCCACGCCTTCCCCAGCACACAAAATCCTGCATTTGTGCATTGATGTCCTCCTCTGGTGTGTGCGCACACCGGAGTATTACGCTAAGGCCATGCCCAGACGTGGCGGATTTCTTCCGCAACTGTCCGCATCAATGCCGCACAGAATCTGCGTTGCAGATTCTGTTGCGGCTCTGCCCAAAATGATGCGGACTAGCCGTTGCGTATTGAGGTGAAAGTACTTCCCTTCTCTCTATCAGTGCAGGATAGAGAGAAGGTACAGCACTTTCCCTAGTGAAAGTAAAAGAATTTCATACTTACCGGCCGTTGTCTTGGTGACGCGTCCCTCTTTCGGCATCCAGCCCGACCTCCCTGGATGACGCGGCAGTCCATGTGACCGCTGCAGCCTGTGATTGGCTGCAGCCGTCACTTAGACTGAAACGTCATCCTGGGAAGCCGGACTGGAGGAAGAAGCAGGGAGTTATCGGTAAGTATGAACTTCTTTTTTTTTTACAGGTTGATGTATATTGTGATCGGTAGTCACTGTCCAGGGTGCAGAAACAGTTACTGCCGATCGCTTAACTCTTTCAGCACCCTGGACAGTGACTATTTACTGACATCGCCTAGCAACGCTCCCGTAATTATGGGTGCACACACGTAGTCACCCATAATTATGGGTGCCCCATTGACTTCCTCAGTCTGGCTGTAGACCTAGAAACACATAGGTCCAGCCAGAATGAAGAAATGTCATGTTAGTAAAACCAATACGCTCCGCAGCACACATAACATCTACATAACATCTGCAGACTTCATTGCGGAATTTTTAATCTCCATTGAAGTCAATGGAGAAATTCTGCAATGAGTCCACAACCAGTCCGCCACACGTCCGCAACAACCATTATATGCTGCGGACACCAAATTCCGCACCGCAGCCTATGCTCCGCAGCGGAATTGTCCGCAACGTGCAAACGAGCCCTACTAAAAAGCTGTGGAAGGCAATGGAGAAACAGGTTCGCTGCGGATTTCCGCTGCGGAATGTCCGCAGCGGAATTCCAGAGCAATTCCGCCACGTCTGGCCATGCCCTTAAAGGCGCAAAATGTTTGCAGACCGTTATTTACAGTTGGTGGAGAAGTTTAGGAGAGCGGATAACGGAAATGAACTTTTGATAGCAGTGACCAGTGAGGGATAAGTAAAGTTCAATAGATGAAATGCTGGTGACAGGTTCCCTTTAATTCTATTTCATGAGATATTTAAATTATTTTCTTCAAACAGGGAATCTGTATGCGACTTCATTGTTGAATGCGCCAGAAACAGCACAACTTGATGTTCTAAAATTAGTCCATAATTCTAGGCTGACTGGATATTTAGGTATTAAAGAGACTCAAAAAGTTTTTTCCTCTTCTTTTTGGTGGCCAGGCTTTAATAGGGATATGACAAAAATATGTTTCTTCATATGGTGTTTGTACTTAAAACAAAACTCCACATTCTTTTTTTTAAGTTTGCCACAGCCAATCTTCATTCCATCTCACCCTTGGGTCTTAGATTTTATGGTTGACCACTTCCTTATAAAGCAATGAATACCATACTGGTTTTGTGGACCATTTTACAAAGATGGCTCATTTTATTCCAATCGAGGGACTATCACTGCAGAACAAACTACTGAACTAAAGATTTGAGAAATGATTTGAGAAATATTCAAATTTCATTACAATTGCATTTCATCCCCAATTAAATGGACAAACTGAAAGAACTAACCAAACTCTTGAGCATTACCTTTGATGCCTTATTAGTTGTCTTCAGGATGGCTGGTTGGATTCCTTACACACAGCTGAATTTGTATATAATGACTCCGAACATAGTTCAACATCACAAAGTCCTTTAAATGCTAATACAGGTGTTCACCAAGTCTTGATTCCTGGTTTACCAATTTCTACCTCTCATTCAGCAGTAACTGAACGCTTCACAACATTACAAAAGGTTCAAGAAAAGATCATTTAGAGTTTGCACGGTGCTCAAAAACAATTTGAAGATACTGTTGATAAACACCGGAAAGCAACTACTGCTTTTTATCTAGGTAACAAAGTGTGGCTTTCCACAAAAAAATGAAAGCTGAAAATACCTTCTCAAAAACTGGGTTAGAAATTTATTGTGCCATTTCAAATTTCTGCTCAAAAAAAGTTTAAAACATCCTGAAACTTTGAAGGTGCATCCTGTTTTTCATTGCTCACTTTTTAAGCCATTTCAGGAAAATCATTTTCCGGGCCACAATTTGGCTCCTCCACCAACTGTGAATGTGCAAGGTGAAGAGTAATTTATTGTTAAAAGGTCTTGGACTTCAGAATCTATCAGAATTAACTGCAGTACTTGATCCAGTAGAAGGAGTATGACTCATTCTCATTCTTGGGAACCAGAAGACAATGCTCATTACAAAATAATTTCTTCAGAGATATCCTAAAAAGCTAGCCTTTAGGACATCCAGAGAACATCCTGAAATAAGGGCAGTACTGTCAGGGTTCAAACCAAGATACTCTTGTGTCCCAGGCAGTAACTCTGCTCATTGAGCCATCTGAAATGCTGGACAGCTCCATTGCTGAATCTGTTGTCTAGTTTCTCTTGACTTTTTACTTCTCTGGATTCCTTACCATGATTGCTTGATTCGTCTCACCCTTTTGACTTACTATGAAAGTGTGGTCACTGTACTTCCTGATTTCAAACTATTGAGCTTCCTGCTGAGTCTAGTTCATTGCTACAACCTCTTGCCGCTTATCCGTGTACCAACCCTGGACTGTTACTTGACTATTAGCACCCTCCTTACTGATCGTTTCAGCCACCGGACACTGAATCTGCTACAGGCCTTGACAATAAGTGGTTTAAAACATTCCATTAACTAACTGGGAAGCTTCCTTAGCATGTGATGTTATTACTATAATATTCACTTCAATATTTCATGTTGCTGTCATATGTTGGTTTTGCCGCAATTTTTACAATTGAGGAAGAAACAGATATAATACTGCAGCAAAAACGACATTTTGAATGCAAAGTGTGAACAAAGCCTAAATTAGTAGAAAATAATACTACTTTAAAGTCTGAATTAAACAATATGTTACTCATTCTATGGCAGTTTTTTAGATTATAGCCATAAAAAAAAAATCCTTTGAAATGTTGCATTTCTCCTCATACCACATGTATCACAGGAACATATAAATGTAGAGAATATATTTGTATAATGCATTGTCATTGAATAAAAGGTGTGAAATTAGACACAACCGCATCTTTTTTATAAGTAGGGCAATTCTGTTTGCCCCCACAAAAGTGATTTTGGTTCTTAAAGCCTTGTGAATACATTAAAAGGCAGGTGCATGAAAGTTCAAGATCAAAAGAAAAACATACTACTCTACCACATTATAAACCGTGCAGAGCCGTCGACATGAGCAGAGAAGAGTCTCTATGTTACTTTCCATCAGTCTGGTCCATCTTACAATCTTTGATTTCCTCATTGGTGAATAGGTTATTAAATTCCTCCCACTTTTAACCATCATAATAGCAACATGGTTCCTGCTTTGCCTCTGTATTATAGTCTGTATTCAACTGCTTGTACAATGAAGCTAATGTTTTACAATCTGGTACTACAAGTCATTCCTCTGTAATATTTGCTATTTTCAGCTTCAATTGTAGTTTGGTCTCTTTACAAACTGCTTCTATGAGTACTGAGTTCTTATTTGTTTGTTTGCCTCAAAAGTCATTAGTACTGCAGCCTGAGGATTGTAGCCTGCAGATAAACATAAAGTCAAGACCATTTATCTAAGGGCTCATTCAAACGAGTGTGTTCCTCACTGATGCATACGCAACACACACGGACCAGATTCATGCGCATTTTTCACTGCGTGAATCTGATACGCTTGTGTGAATGTAGCCTAAGGGCGTAAGATGGTAAATGGACCCATCCCTGTTTTCTTCTGTCCCTCCACCCATAAATCTTCCAAAAAACGCAAGCTAGGCATATGACTGGTATCAATGGTCATCTCCAGACATCTATACCTATACACCAATTTAAACCGTTTCATCGATTTAAGTTTGCATGCAAACAATTTCAGAATCTTGACCCACGTGATTAAATTGAAATTTACTGAAGGGACATATATAAGACCAAGTTTTAAGACATTTTTTTCAGGTTTGGTAAGGGTATGATAAAAAAGGTGTTCTTGGTGTTCTTTTTAGTCAGCAGTGGTTTTCCCTTGCAACTCTTCCATGGATGCCCTATTTGCCCATTATCTTTCTTATTGCGGAATTGTGTACATTGACCTTAACTGAGACAAGTGAGGCCTGCAGTTCTTTAGATGTTCGTCTGGGTTCTTTTGTGACCTCCTAGATGAGTCAACAATTCGCTTTTGGTGAAATTTTGGTTGGCTGGCTACTCCTAGGATTGCATACTGCTGATCCTAGTTGTCTCCATTTGTAAATAATGGCTCTTACTGGGGTTCGCTGACCCTTTCCAGACCGGTAGATTTCAATTACTTTGGTTTGCTTCTCTATTTGAATCTCTTTAGGACGTAGCATCATGTGCTGCTTTTTGAGACCTTCTAGACTGCTTCACATTGCCAGACAAGTCTTCATCAAGTGATGTTCAGATTCAACAGGTCTGGCAGTAATTATGCCTGGTTGTGGCTAGGGAAATTGAACACAATTGTCAATTGAATTTGGTTAACTGGTTGATTTAGTATTTAAGGGGGCAATTACCTTTTCACACAGGGCCAGCTAGGGCTGAACAGCATTTTTCCTTCAATAAATGAAATAGTCATTTGAAAGCAGCATTTTGTGCTTACTTGGGTTATCTCTGTCTAATATTAAAGGTAGGTTGACTAGCCAAAACCATTAAGGGTGAAAAATATGCAAAGATAGAAGAAATTGCATATAGGGGTGCAAATACTTTTTCACAGCACTATAAGTATATATTACTTTTATATAATATAAGTGTATATATATATATATATATATATATATATATATATATATATACTTACATTATATACTTACATTTTTTTTTTTTTTAAATGCAGAACTCCTACAAGTATAAAAAAAAATCCAAGCTTTTCAGTGTAGCCTTTTATTACCCACTGGCAATTTAGATTGTAAGAGTGAAAAGTGTGTTAAATAAAAGATCTTCAGTAAAAACAAACACTAACATTGAAAAGCTGTGACATTTAAAAAATGTCCCCTGCCTGCATTAAAACTGGAGTCATAGATGTCAATGCGTTTTAGAAAAGCAGCATACAATTTAACAAAATATATATATATATATATATATATATATATATATATATATATATATTCAGTAGTTTTCTTGTGTTATACTTAAGTTGATGTGCGCAGTCAACAAAAGGCAAATAAAAAGCATGTAAATTTCATTGTAATTATTTCAGACAAACAGAGTAAACATTTCTATAATTACAGTTGATTGACAGTAATCATTTTGTTACAGAACATTAAATGTCAGAATAAATCAGTAATGATACTTTTGTTTCCAACAAGATGAGTCTGAGTTACCTTAATTTGTATTATGCTTTATAGAATTTGTGCTGGAAGCCTCACAGCCAAATAAGTGAGGTTCAAATACTGTACCAAAAGGAATTTGGGCATTTTACAGTTTTTGTACAGCGTTAATCTACATAAAACATTAAGCAACCTAATATTAAGTACCTCTGAAAATACGGGGCAGTAAGTTTCTCTAGCATTGCCTGCTGTAAAGGTGATCCTTCCCAGAATTTCTATCACCAGAACAAGCTCGGTAGAAAGATTGGGCCAGTAGGGAATGATCGGGGACTTGAGCTTTGAAGCCTGCCACATTGTGAATGTAGCACTGTACTTCTAATACAAATTGTATTTGAGGATTAGAACAAGATAAATAATGTGATGTATTTGCAAAGTTAAGGGCCTTTTACACTAGCCAATTATTGTGCAAACTAGCGTTCATATGAACACTCGTTCCTGATCATTGCCAGGTGTAAACAGGGCAACGATCAGCCGATAAATTAGCAAACGCTCGTTCATCGGCTGATCGTATCGTTTATACAGCAGAAAATATTATCGTTGTCGGCAGCAAATCTCCCTGCCGACATGATAGAAATGTATGGGGACGAGAGATTGTAGTAATGAGTGCTCGGCCCCATAAATTACTGATCATAGCTCCTTGTGAATGGAGCAAACGAGCGCCGATCAACAAGCTGTCTCATTGATCTGTATTCGTTTATATGGCCCAGGTCAGGCCATGTAAGAGGACCCTTACTCTACTTTTTATGTAGATTAATTTCACATATCAGTCAGTAAAAAGTGAACATACAGTTTTAGCTAAAATGCTAGGAAGAGCAAACTGTAAAAAAAAATAAAAAATAATATATATACACTGGTCGTGTGTCTGAACAGGAACTTGTGCACCCAACACTGGAAGAACGGTGCTGCTTTGCTTATACATATATATACACTACCGTTCAAAAGTTTTGGGTCACCCAGACAATTTTCTGTTTTCCATGAAAACTCACACTTATATTTATCAAATGAGTTGCAAAATGACTAGAAAATATAGTCAAGACATTGACAAGGTTAGAAATAATGATTTTTATTTGAAATAATAATTTTCTCCTTCAAACTTTGCTTTTGTCAAAGAATGCTCCATTTGCAGCAATTACAGCATTGCAGACCTTTGGCATTCTAGCTGTTAATTTGCTAAGGTAATCGGGATAAATTTCACCCCATGCTTCCAGAAGCCCCTCCCACAAGTTGGATTGGCTTGATGGGCACTTCTTGCTTACCATACGGTCAAGCTGCTCCCACAACAGCTCTATGAGGTTGAGATCTGGTGACTGCGCTGGCCACTCCATTACAGATAGAATACCAGCTGCCTGCTTCTTCCCTAAATAGTTCTTGCATAATTTGGAGGTGTGCTTTGGGTCATTGTCCTGTTGTAGGATGAAATTGGCTCCAATCAAGCGCTGTCCACAGGGTATGGCATGGCGTTGCAAAATGGAGTGATAGCCTTCCTTATTCAAAATCCGTTTTACCTTGTACAAATCTCCCACTTTACCAGCACTAAAGTAACCCCAGACCATCACATTACCTCCACCATACTTGACAGATGGTGTCAGGCACTCTTCCAGCATCTTTTCAGTTGTTCTGCGTCTCACAAATGTTCTTCTGTGTGATCCAAACACCTCAAACTTCGATTCGTCTGTCCATAACACTTTTTTCCAATCTTCCTCTGTCCAATGTCTGTGTGCTTTTGCCCATATTAATCTTTTCCTTTTATTAGCCAGTCTCAGATATGGCTTTTTCTTTGCCACTCTGCCCTGAAGGCCAGCATCCCGGAGTCGCCTCTTCACTGTAGACGTTGACACTGGCGTTTTGCGGGTACTATTTAATGAAGCTGCCAGTTGAAGACCTGTGAGGCGTCTATTTCTCAAACTAGAGACTCTAATGTACTTGTCTTGTTGCTCAGTTGTGCAGCGGGGCCTCCCACTTCTCTTTCTACTCTGGTTAGAGCCTGTGTGTGCTGTCCTCTGAAGGGAGTAGTACACACCGTTGTAGGAAATCTTCAGTTTCTTGGCAATTTCTCGCATGGAATAGCCTTCATTTCTAAGAACAAGAATAGACTGTCGAGTTTCACATGAAAGCTCTCTTTTTCTAACCATTTTGAGAGGTTAACCCCTTAAGGACGCAGCCTAGTTTGGGCCTTAAGGCTCAGAGCCCATTTTTCAAATCTGACATATTTCACTTTATGTGGTAATAACGTCGGAATGCTTAAACCTATCCAAGCGATTCTGAGATTGTTTTCTCGTGACACTTTGGGCTTCATGTTCGTGGTAAAATTTGGTCGATATATTCAGTCTTTATTTGTGAAAAATTGCAAAATTTAGAGAAAATTTACAAAAAATAGCATTTTTCAGAATTTAAATGCATCTGCTTGAAAAACAGACGGTTATACCACCCAAAATAGTTACTAGTTCACATTTCCCATATGTCTACTTTTGATTGGCATCGTTTTTTGAACATTCTTTTATTTTTCTTGGACGTTACAAGGCTTAGAACATAAACAGCAATTTCTCATATTCTTAAGAAAATTTCAAAAGCCTTTTTTTGAAGGTGCCAGTTCAGTTCTGAAGTGGATTTGAGGGGACTATGTGTTAGAAACCCCCATAAAACACCCCATTTTAAAAACTAGACCCCTCAAAGTATTCAAAACAGCATATAGAAAGTTTTTTAACCCTTCAGGCATTTCACAGGAATTAAAGCAAAGTGGAAATTAAATTTGCAAATTTCATTTTTTCTGCTGAATTTCAATTTTATTCAATTTTTTTTTAGTAACAGAGAAGGTTTTACCAGAGAAACACTACTAAATATGTATTGTCCAGATTCTGCAGTTTTTAGAAATGTCCCACATGTGGCCCTACTGCGCTCGTGGACTAAAACACAAGCCCTAGAAGCAAAGAAGCACCTAGTGCATTTTGAGGCCTCTTTTTTATTAGAATATATTTTAGGCAGCATGCCAGGTTTGAAGAGGCGTTGAGGTATCAAAACAATGGAAACCCACCAGAAGTGACCCCATTTTGGAAATTACACCCCTCAAGGAATTCATTTATGGTTTTTGTTATCATTTTGACCGCACAGTTTTTTCACAGCACCTATTTGAATTGGGCTGTGAAATGAAAAAAATGATATTTTTTCCAATAAAATGTCATTTTTGATCAAATTTTCTTATTTTCACAGGGAACAACATACCCCATTTTGTTGCCCAATTTGTCCTTAGTGCGGCAATACCCCATTTGTGGTGATAAACTGCCGTTTGGGCCCATGGGAGGGCTCAGAAGGAAAGGAGCGCTATGTGTTTGTTGGAGTCCAGATTTTGCTGGATTGGTTTTCGGGTGCCATGTCGCATTTGCAGAGCCCCAGAGGTATCAAAGCAATGGAAACCCACCAGAAGTGACCCCATTTTGGAAACTACACCCCTCAAGGAATTCATTTATGGTTTTTGTTATCATTTTGACCGCACAGTTTTTTCACAGCACCTATTTGAATTGGGCTGTGAAATGAAAAAAATGATATTTTTTCCAATAAGATGTCATTTTTGATCAAAATTTCTTATTTTCACAAGGAACAACATACCCCATTTTGTTGCCCAATTTGTCCTTAGTGCGGCAATACCCCATTTGTGGTGATAAACTGCCCTTTGGGCCCATGGGAGGGCTCAGAAGGAAAGGACCACCATTTGGCCTACTGGAGCTTTTCTGGTGCTAAGTCATGTGTGCAGAAGCCCCTGAGGTACCAGTACAGTTGAAACCCCCGAGAAGTGACCCCATTTTAAAAACTACACCCCTTAAGACATTCATCTAGAGGTGTAGTGAGCATTTTGACCCCACAGGTACTGTGTAAAAGATAATGCGCAGCAGATGGTGCAGTGTGAGATTTGCAATTTTATATATGTATATGCCATTTCAGTGTCCAATATAGTGTGCCCAGCATGCGCCACCGGAGATATACACCCCTTAAATTGTAATGTGGGTTCTCCTGGGTACGACAATACCCTACATGTGGCTGTTATCAGCTGCCTGGGCATACGGCAGGGCTCAGAAGGGAAAGATGAGGGGGGTAAGCTGTGCGGAGTGCATCAGGGTAAATTGAAAATCAAGGGATGTATGATACATTTTAAAACAATCTTTTATACAGAGCCCTGGTTTTTCGGGACACGTGTCACATTGGTATATTGTGTTCTTCCTTATCCCCCTCTTATAGCAGACTCTGCACCTCTTTTGACTCTTTCCCTTTCCACCGGTTTGGGGACCTTCTCCTGGAAAGTGTTGCCCTGGTACGATGCGCCCCCCCTTCCTGGTCCCTAAAGATTAGATCTTGAAATTCCAGGAAAGTTCCCCTCTGGCCTGCACATCGACGTAGCACATACGCATTGTACAAAGCCATCTGTATGATGTGCCCGGCCAGCTTCTTATACCTCACCGCATGGCGCTGTAGGGCTTCAGGACTTGATTTGACAAGTCCATCCCTCCCATGTACCTATTGTAGTCCAGGATGCAGTCTGGTTTGGGGGTGGCCTTTCCTTCATATATCCTAAATCTGTAGGTATACCCTGATGCACTCTCGCAGCTTATACATCTTCACGCCATACCTTGCCCTCTTACCTGGCAGGTACTGGCGGAATTGAACCCTCCCTTTAAAATGTACCAGGGACTCATCAATAGAAAAACACTTCTCGGGGGTGTATGCTTGGGAAAACCGGGCACTGGAACGGTCTAATAGGGGTCTCCGTTTATACAAACGGTCAAAACTGGGGTCATCTCGGAGTGGGCACGGCTCATTATCAGTATAATGTAAGAAGCGAAGTATTGCCTCATTTATTTATTTTTTTAGGTTCCAGTTAATTTCTGAAGTTGCTTTGAGGGGCCCATATATTAGAAACCCCTATCAAACACCCCATTTTAGAAACTAGACCCCTCAAAGTATTCACAACAGCATTTAGAAAGTTTATGAACCCTTTAGGTGTTTCACAGAAATTTAGAGCAAAGTAGAGGTGACATTTACTCTTTTTATACCATTTTTTTTATAACACAAAAGGATTTATCAGAGAAACGCAACTCAATACTTATTGCCCAGATTCTGCAGTTTAGAGAAATATCCCACATGTGGCCCTCGGGCGGTAATGGACTGAAGCACCGGCCTCCGAAGCAAAGGAGCACCTAGCGGATTTTGAGCCCTCTTTTTTATTAGGCACCATGTCCGGTTTGAAGAGGTCTTGTGGTGCCAAAACATTGGAAACCCCCCAAAAGTGACCCCAATTTGGAAACTAGACCCCTTGAGGAATCCATTGTAGTTTTCATGGGGTGCATGCGGCTTTTTGATCAGTTTTTATTCCATTTTTAGGTGGCGTGGTGACTAATAAACAGCAATTCTACTATTGTTTTTGTATACTTTTTTTTTTACAGCGTTCACCGTGCGCTATAAATGATATATTAACTTTATTCTGCGTGGCGATACGATCACGGCGATACCAGATGTTTATAGTTTTTTTTTATGTCTTATGGCGTTTGCACAATAAAATACGTTTTGTAAACAATCATTCACTTTTTGTGTTACCTTATTCTAAGCGCCAGAACGTTTTTATTTTTCAATCAATAAAGCGGTGCGAGGACTTATTTTTTGCGTAACGAACTGTATTTTCCATCAGTACCATTTTTAGGTACATGCGACTTTTTGATCTCTTTTTATTCCATTTTTTGGGAGGTGAAGTGACCAAACAATTGTGATTGTGGTACGGTTTATTAATATTTTTTTTTACGGCGTTCACCGTGCGGGATAAATAACAAAATAATTTTGTAGTTCAGGCCGTTACGGACGCGGCGATACCAATTATGTATAGTTTATTTGTTTGTTTATATATTTTTATTAACAATAAAGGCCTGATAAGGGAAAAAGTGGGACTTTTACTTTTATTACTTTTAAAACTTTTATTTTCTTATTTTTACACATCTTTTTTTAACTTTTTTTTTACTTTATTACTTTGTCCCACTAGGGGACATGAGGGCAGGAGGCCCTGATCGCTATTCTAATACACTGCACTACATGCGTAGTGCAGTGTATTAGAACTGTCAGCTACTCACTGACAGCAAGCATAGTGGGTCCTGACGTTGTCAGGACCCACTAGGCTTCCGTCTATGGCATAGCCGGACGCCATTGTTTGGTGTCCGGTTGCCATAGTCACCATCGCCGGCCGCTATCGCGTAGCAGGCCGGCGATGGCAGCTTAACCCCTAAAAAGCCGCGATCTCTATAGAACGCGGCTTTTAAGGGGTTAATCAGCGGGGACACAGCGATCGGTCCCCGCTGTAGGAGCTGTGACAGCTGCTGAACAAGACAGCAGCGTCACAGCTCCTGTATGTGTCGGGAGGACGGCCGAAACGGCCGTTACTCCCGAGACGTACTATTACGGCATGGAGCGCGAACGATACAGCTGCCATGACGTAATAGTACGTCAAGGAGCGGGAAGGGGTTAATCAAACCCACAAATATAATGCTCCAGATTCTCAACTAGCTCAAAGGAAGGTCAGTTTTATACCTCCTCTAAATCATCAAAACTGTTTACAGCGGTGCTAACATAATTGCACAAGGGTTTTCAAGTGTTTTCTAATCATCCATTAGCCTTCTAACACAGTTAGCAAACACAATGTACCATTAGAACACTGGAGTGATGGTTGCTGGAAATGGGCCTCTATACACCTATGTAGATATTGCATTAAAAGCCAGACGTTTGCAGCTAGAATAGTCATTTAGCACATTAACAATGTATAGAGTGTATTTTTGATTAATTTAATGTTATCTTCATTGAAAGAAACTGTGCTTTTCTTTCAAAAATAAGGAAATTTCTAAGTGACCCTAAACGTTTGAACGGTAGTGTATAAATAAATATATATATATATATATATATATATATATATATATATGCACACAGAGAAGAGAGAGAGATATTAAAGTCAGTACATTCCCTACTGTAGATATAACATATGTGGTTAATTAAAATTAACAATGATAGTTCCTCAGAGCATTTTACTTTTATTAAACAGAAATGAGTTGTGAGGGATTTTTCCCCACTTTGCCTTCTAAAAAAAACGACTACCTTTGCAAGTTGGCAATTTTTCATCTCATGTACAGCGTATAAACAGATTTAACTTTCCATTATTAAATATTCTTGTTGAAGAACATTCGTGCTTCCATAGCAATCTGAAATTTTGAGCAACTGAGACTGACACTTCATTTTATTGCATTATAATGATGCCTTGCTCAAGATTAATGTCCTGAACATACATATTTTAAAAAATAGCATTGTGAAAGCAGTTCTCATTCAGTCACATAAGACCTATTTCTTTATAGTGTGCAATAAAACCAATGCTTCTGCTCATGGTATAGTTCATTAAACAGCTCAATAGAACAATTTGTTATTGTTTGATAGAATGCATTTTTTTGCCAGAGCTTTAGGAAATGTTATTTT
The DNA here is from genome assembly GCF_050947455.1 of Rhinoderma darwinii. Classification (NCBI taxonomy): domain Eukaryota; kingdom Metazoa; phylum Chordata; class Amphibia; order Anura; family Rhinodermatidae; genus Rhinoderma; species Rhinoderma darwinii. The sequence continues at coordinate 360,425,292 of NC_134687.1, forward strand.
TTTCATTCAACATAAACTAGAAGATTTGCCTAGTATGAGGGCTTAGGCATCTGCAATAAAAGGTATATTTAGCTCATATAGTAAGAAAGTCATTATCCTATTAGTGCACCACATACATATTACATGGAATTTATTAGGTCAATTGAAATGGTCTCTACATATGAAAGCACATTCAGAAATGTATGTATACATTTTACCGGCTATTAAATGAAATGTACTTATAAGTGTCAACTATTACCTATTAAACAGTGTAACGTTACCAGCTGAACTGTTAATATTGTTTATAATGTACAGATCAACTAAATTATCGTATTTGAATAAAAAGTGTTTCGTTTCAGATGCCCCAGATATTGCACATTTCTCATACTTAATGGTTAAACAGAAATTAATTTAGACAATGAGAACCGGAATAAACAAGTTACACAATTTTTGTATTATCACTGCATTTATTTAAAGGTTTTGTTCACTTGTTGAACACCATTTTACAGTTTTAAAGTTTATGTTTAGATACAATAATACAGTCTGTATTATAACCCAGAGCTGTATTCACAATTCTTCTCACTGTTAGTGGAAACAGTCGATAAGCTTGTCATGTGACATATCCTTAAAGGCATGGTGTCGCCCCAAAAACATGTTTTTTTTTTAAAATTTAAACATTTAGTGTGTGGGTGATAAAACATTGTTCAAATTTTTTTTATTTTTTTCGCGAGTCAGGAAATATTATAAATTTTTTCAAATTTATAATACTACCCATTTTTGGTCACTAGATGGAGCTGTTTGGAGCTAGTTCCCAAAATTGCAGCATTGCAACATTGGGTTAAAAGCTATCGCTCTAGTGAGCGCTCAGCATCCCCCCCTCCTTTATCCTGGCTAGTGCCGGGATAAACGAGGGGTTTGAAAGGTTTAACCTGCTACACTGTGCGTCGCCATTTTTTGAGGTAACCCACAGTGTAGTAGGTTTACATGCAGTAGTAAACACACACAAACACTAACATACATTGAAATCGCTTACCTGCTCCTGCCGCCGCGGCCCGTCCGCTCCCTTTGCTGCCGCTGTTCCATGTGCACTTGTCCGGAAGCCGCGACCGGAAGTAGTAATATTACTGTCCGGCCGCGACTTCCGGTCCACAGGAAAATGGCGCCGGACGGCGCCAATTTCGAATAGGACTGTGTGGGAGCGGCGCATGCGCAGTTCCCACACAGACGCCGTACACGGCAGTCAATGGGACGGGAGCCGTTCGCAGTCCCTATGGGACTGTGGCTGCCGTATTCCATGTCTGTGTGTGTCGTTAATCGACACACACAGAAATGGAACAAAAAATGGCAGCCCCCATAGGGAAAAAAAAGTGTGAAAAAAAGAAACAGTAAAACACAAACACACAAATGAAAATAAACGTTTATATTAAGGCACTAACATCTTTAACATATTAATAAAATATTTGTGATGACACTGTTCCTTTAACAGCTTAGCTGAGACATTGCACACTGCTTGTTGTAAAGATTACTTTTCCCATAATGCAAATTATTATAGCAAGGTCTGTTCAAACATTGAGCCAGCAAGTAATTGTGTGAGATTTCAGCATTGAAGCCTGCAGAATTTAACTTCATGGACTATATTTCAGGCATAACACAGTACCGTATTTTTCGGACTATAAGATTCAGTTTTTAGGAAGAATAAATCTTGCTAAAAAGTCCCTGCGTCTTATAGTCGGCAGTCAAGGGACCCGGCAGCGCCAGGCCCCCTGACCGCTCCTTACTTAACCCCTTCCCAGCCCATGATGTGCCGGCACATCATGGAGCGGGGAAGGGATGATGTATGGAGCGGGCTCACACGCTGAGCCATCTCCATACACTGCTGGTTCAGAACTGTTCCTGGCTGTTTAACTAGTCAAATGCAGCGAACATTAGCGACCGCGGCATTTATAGTCTTTTTTCCATGAAGGACATTTATGACATATCCACAGGATATTGAGCCAAAAATAGGAAATTTTTGAAGCAACACAAGTCCCGAATTCCTGGTGCGGTGCACACTGTCAAGCCAGGCAAACCTTCCCTGGCATAATGTAATTTCCCCAAAGCAGTAGGACAACAGCACACATCTCCAAATCTTCAAAAAGGTTTTATTGTCAAAACATCTTGCGACAAACTGCTTTGTTGGAATATCCACAGGATATGTCATAAATGTCAGATAGATGCAGGTCCCACCTGTGGGACTCGCATCTATCTCTAGAACGGGGCACCCTAAGCCCCGTTCTATCCTACCCGGCTCCACTGTCTTCTGGCCACTTCACTTCCTGGTTACATGGTCGAGTTACTACTATGGGAGTTACGGAAACAGCGCAGCTCATCGAGTTACGCTGTCTACTTAACTCATCCTTGTATTGCAGTGTATTGTACCAGAGATCTAATGATCGCTGGTTCAAGTCCCCTAGGGGAACTAATAAAATGTGTAAAAAAAAAAATCCTCCCCAAGCACAATGTAAAATTAAAAAATAATAAAAAAATTGGTATCTCTGCATCCGTAAAAGTCTGAAACGTTTACAATATAGCATTATTTGACTCACACAGTGAACGGGGTAAAAAAAAATAATTAAAAAAAACCAGAATTGTTGTATTTTGGTCACCATAGCGCTAAAAAGAATGAAATAAAAAGTGATAAAAAAATCGTATGTACCAAAAAAATGCTGCTAATAAAAACTACAGCACATCCCGCAAAAAATAAGCCCTTACACCATGGAAAAGTATAAGTTATGGCTCTCAGAATGTGGTGAAACTGAACAAGTTATTTTTTTTTAACCAATAGTTTTTTCTTTGTAAAAGAAGTAAAATATGAAATTTTTTCCTATTTTCTGTTGTCTAAAACCTGGGTGCGTCTTATAGTCCAAAAATTACGGTATATAAGTTTTCCTTTGACGAACCCCAATATCACACTAATACAGAAGTTACAACTAAGTTAAAATGACATATGTTACATGCCTCTAGATAGTTAACAATCCCACACAGCAATATGCTATTATGGCAATGTGCCACACATCAATAACAGCTATGTAGCAATTGTTCCCCCACAGAAGTGCCGTGTATAAGTTTCTGCTTAAAAAGTCATTTCCAACTACACAGCAACTACAGTATGCCAGCAAATAGTCACCAGAATATATCCACAACACTGTAATGTTTATACTTCACTCTCAACACGGATTATTTTTCCTTATTCTAAAAAAGGGGAGAACAGAGAAGGAAGTCTAAAGTTACATCTACCATTTAATTGTAAGCTAGCTACCATTTCTTTAACCTTATTAAATCCTTTAGGGTTCAGACTATAATATTAGCTGGCCCCTTAACAACAAAAATGAAGCAGGAAGCCATTTTCACCAGGGATTACATGTCATAGATGTAACCGCTTTAGACAGGGGTTTATAAAAAACATAAGCAGTAAAGACCTTCATTTAAAGGGGTTGAATCCTTTTCATTCATAAAGTCCTGAAATGCTGTTAATAGCTGTATTAAAATAACTTGCTGTGTTTCCAGTATAAAAACAATGCCTCTCTCAAAATGTTTTGCTTCCATGTGTCCTACTTGGCGCTGCTTATCTCTGCTGTTGGGGGCAGGGCTCTGAGCAGAATCAGTTTACTTCTGCCTCTGGCAGCTGACATACTGTATAGTCCCTTTTAACTTCCCCTACAGAAGGAGTCTCTTCAGCTATACTGCCATGCTACTGCAGAGGCTATGCTCCTTCCCTGACAGGCAGGGCAGAAAGTTCTTTCTATTGGGTACACTGCATTGAAGGGAGGATCACTATACAGAGACCTGGCTGTTGTGAAAGGGACTGAGCATGTGTGACCACGAGTAATTAGCTCAGTAGGTGGACGTGCACATTGCTATACAATTTGAACACCAGGTGGCACCCTATTATGTAGATGAACGTCAAAACTCAGCATATTTTTTTTTTAGCAACATATAAGTGGCAAACATGTTTATTTTTTATCATTTATACAATGATTATGATATTTAATGATGGGACAACTCCTTTAACCATTGGTGTACATATTGTAAAGGCAATTACTATACATACATTGTGTGTAGGGGGCATAGCTTGGCCTAATCACCCTTCCCAAGGGCAGGTATAAAAATGAAATAAATACTCTTCTCAACTGCAACATTAGTAAAAAAAAAAAAGAAAGAGGGTGAGGGAATCCTGCTTGAGGGTCCTACCCCCCTTTAATCCCAAGAGGATGGAAAGTGGGGAGGTCAAACAAGATGCTTTTTGTGGTGCAATGACATGGAATACTTTATATTCTTAAAACTATGGTCACCATGGACCGCATGTTATGGTGTATGATCACTCTGGTCTCTAAAATACAAAATATACCTAGAATATGCAAAAGTTATTCTCTTAAAATTTTTACGTTACTTTACTGGCATCCAGTTTGAGTTTTCCAGAGTTTAAATGATATCATTTTGCTTTAGTGCGAATCCTTGCCAGGTGCAAGTCACCGTTATAACAGTTTTGGTAAGTATGACATCATTTTATATGAAAATATTGGTTGGGTTCATCAATATAAGACAAGTTGATGATGTGCTGTTCCAGCTTATAACATAATGTTCTGTTTTCCTTTCATCCTTCATACTGCTTCAGATGTAAAGGCACTACACAATTTATTCACAGATACATACAGACAGAAAAATGTGACACCAGTAGAACTGGTGAGGCACTAGGCCAACGTAAAGGTCTATAAACTAGAATTTATTTAAAGGAAACCCTTAATGTGACTGTCAGCTTCACTTTTCATCTCTACTAATAATGCAGTCAAGTTTATAATAAAAAATGTTTATCAGCTCGTATTTATATAGTGGATGAAAGAAAATCATATTTGCTTTTATATGCACTCAGAGTTTTATCCCATGGTTGTATTATTTTCATGTATTTTACATTTCAATGGTTCATTCATTGCTTCATATGTGTTATTGCTTTTTAAACTCTACATTGAAACAGGCAGACATGCATTAGGTGGAAAGAACTGTGCAGACTTGAGATATTGAGAAATAAATGAGGCATAACTAACTCAAAGGACTATGGGTTGTATATGAATATCCCACAATTCATACTGCTCTGCGGAATGACAATTTTCAACCCCTTTCCTGTTGCAGCCATTTTTACTTTTTCCATCTTCGTCTTTTCCTCTCCACATTCCAGGAGCCATAACTTTTTAATTTTTCCATCTAAATAACTTTATGTGGGCTTGTTTTCTGCGTGACAAGTTTTGGTTTTTAATGGCACCATTTATTGTACCATATTATGTACTGACAAATTGAAAAAAATTTTGGCCGGTGGAATGGAATTCCTCCATTGCTTTTTGGATTTTGCCTTTAGGGCATTTACTGTGAGGCAAAAATGACATCTTAACTTTATTCTGCGATACCAAATTTATATCAGGTTTTTTTTATAAAATAAAAAACATTAGTAAAAAAAAAAGTGTTTTGTGTTGCCATATTCTGAGAAACACAATTTTTTTATTTTTCCGTCGATGGAGCTGTATGAGAGCTTATTTTATGATGGGCTAGCTGAATGTAAATTTTAATGGTATCATTTTAGGATTTTGGCTCATTTGCATTTGTGCATTAGGTTTTTTTATGGTGTACCCCATGCAGAATAAATGATGTTATATAGAACCGACACCCACTGGGTTTAAATCAAGCTGAGCCCGTTCCATATTTTCCCTTCCCAGCCGTGATATACAGGTACATCAAATGATGGGAAGGGGTTATGAAAGCGAAGAGCAACCATAGTACAAACTGCATTATAGTGGATGTATCACTTGTTTTATAGGGGTTGTCCCATCAGCACAACCCTCTTTTGTTCGACACCTCCCCTATCATTCAACTGCAGGAACCCACAGTAACGGAGAAGCTGCCTGCCCCTACACATTTCCCCCGCAGTGTCAATGTAGTATTAAACCTAATACCTAGTCTTCAAGATAGAAATCTGCTCTTTGCATATGCTAATAGAGCAGGTTTCATGAAAGGGATTTCCCTCTGTGACATCACTTATTGACAGGGGTTATCCTAACTGGACAATCCTTTTAACTGGGAGACATTTTTACATCTACTCAGCTTACTTTACGTGAACCTTATGCTTAGAGCCGTCTTACTGGATCGATCGGTTTTAAAAGGGCTGACCGTATTATGTATATTACAAAATTAAAGAATACAAACAGAAAGAATGGATCTACTAGCACAGATGCTGTTTCACTGAGTGGATGGTGCAGATGTTTATAGCCCCCAAATTGTCAGTTTTAAGACATACAATTATTGACAACTGGTTTTAACGTCAGTTAACACAATTTTTCCCAATGTCAGGTCTCCTTTAATGATTAGCATAATTATGTAGTGCACTTTTCTTTTTTAGGAAATCACCTTTAATTACCTCCAGAGCTCTGTTCAACCAACTAAGTGGTGCACTGACATGTAAGGAAACTTGATAGAAAAGCATTGTCTGGCGCTTACAGGTCCAGTAAAAATGTTATATACTTTATATTATCACATATTAAAAGTGCTTCACTAGGAGTGCGAAACTTATGCTTAAATCATAGCTTGAGAGCTAGACAATTCTTCTCTATCAATGTTATAGCTGTGTATTTTTCTGCCGTCAGTACTTTGGCATTACATCTGTCCAGTGTTTCCTATTCCATGAATCTGCAGTGGGTATGTTATTAGAGGATGTGCATATAATAAAGTTTGATGGGTGTGTGACCCACCTGACCCAAGACAATAATCTCTCAATTGTCTCTTATGTGTTAGAAAATACTCAGGTACTCTCCAGCAAATGCAGGTTTGTATAATTTATATAATAATAATAATAATAATAATAATAATAATAATAATAATAATAATAATAATAATAATAATAATAATAATTATGTAAACAGGATTGCAATATCTATCAGCCCTGACTGCAGCCATGTAAAATATAAATAAAAATCATGTTACCTGCAGTGCTCTATATCTGACCTCTAAGTACAGGCTGTCATAGCTTCAGCACCAGTTTAGAAACATCTCTGTCTGAAGATTCCCGGTGAAAACACTGGGCCCCATGGCAAACTTTTATCTGGGCCCCCCTTCCCTGGGTGCCACACACAGCCCCCCTGTAGATAGTGCCCCCATGTAGAAAGTGCCATACACCCCCCTATAGCCTGTTCCATACAGCCCCCTCTGTAGTTAGTGCCATGCAGCCTCTCTGTAGATAGTGTCATACAGCCCCCTGTAGAAAGTGCCATACAGCCCCTCCTGTAGATTGTGCCATACAGCCCCCCTGTAGATAGTGCCCCCTCTCCCTTGTAGATAGTGCTATACATCCCCTCTGTAGAAAGTCCCCCCCCTGTAGATAGTGGCCCCACCACCCACCTTGTAGATAGTGCCATACAGCCCCCGCTGTAGATAGTCGCCCCACCTTCCCTTGTAGATTGTGCCATACAGCCCCCGCTTTAGATAGTGGCGCCACCTCCACCTTGTAGATAGTGCCATACAGACCCCCCTGTAGATAGCGCCCCCCACCTCCCCCTTGTAGATAGTGCCATACAGCCCCCCACCCCGTATATAGCGACCCCCGAACAAATAAAACAGAAAATATATACTCACATAGGCCCCGTTCCCGCGACAAACAGAGCTGCTCCACAGCACCCTCAACGCCGACGGGATCCTTGCGTAGGCCGGCGTTATCCAGTGACTAACGTGGCCTGTAGCCTAGTAAATGGAAGAGCAGAGAGATACCTCCCTGCTCTGCTATACTATTGAATGTGCTGTCGCTACCACTATAGCAGCCATAGAGGCTGCTAGCGGTGCCACCGGGCATGAGGGCCATGGCGGCGGTAGGCACGGGCCCCCTCATGCTACCGGCCCAATAGCAGTTGACACATCCTTATATGTTTTATGTTGTCTCTGGGACGTATAGTCTCTTTGTCTGTTGCACTGAGCGTGCGCGGGTGGCGTCGGCCCCAGTTTTTGTACACGAATGGGCGCTGCTTTTGGTGTCTATTTCTGTTGCACTGTGCGTGTGCGGGGAGCCACACCGCACATGTGTGGCGTTGGCCCCAGCGCATGCCCACTGCGTACCGATGGACACTATTTCCAGTGTCTGCGTGGTGCCCGCTGGGGAGAGAGAGGGGTAAGTGTGCTTGATTATGCACACATCTTATAACAGTTATGAACTGATATGTTGTCTTTATAAAGTAAATTGTGGCGATACGCGTGGGGCATTCAGACCCCTTCTCCCGTCTTTGGACACTACGCAACTACGCTGCATTTATGCAAATGGTTTTATGCAACATTCTTTTTACTTATGTTTATGCATTAACTACGTAAGCTGAGGGGTTTTAGGTGGTCTTTTGGGGGCTTTTTGTTTGGCCGCTTATCAGGGTGGCATCCCCCAAGAGATTAGGTCTAGAAAGTTTTTGCTATTTTTAGTTATTTTAAAAGTGTCTATGTGATGCAGTTACTTCAACAAAATATATCCTTGTGAAATACAGAGTGATTTAAATGTTTTTTTTTGCCTTATACATACCCATTTGTGTTTTGTATTTCTGTAGTTTTTCAGGGTATGTTTTTAGGGTATGTGGCAATGCATGTGCGGTGCCCGCCGGTGGTTATTATATAGTAATGGGAAGTCAGGAGCAAATCTACATCAAGTGCCCATCTCAGTGGCGCTAGGGGAATTGAAACATTGATTTCTTGGTCATGCAACTAGCATGACCGAGAAAAAAGAAATGTTTACTAGGCCGTCCCATTTATTGCTCAGAAGTTTTAAGCATACATTTTTGCTTAGAAAACATGTAAATAATTATTTTTTTTTAAAAACATGTGCATGTGCGGAGGTGTGCATCACACATGTTTATATACATCTAGGTGGTTTGGAGTTACAATGATGATCTTGTTTAGACGCTGGACAGTATTAAAGAGAACCTTTCACCTGCCCATGCATGTGCAGCTGAGTCCACCATGTAATAGGCACTGCTGCACAAACCTTGTCTCACTTTAAAAAAATATTCTATCCTCCTCCGTTATTTAGATATCGGTGCCGTTATATTTGTGCTGTGTGATCTCTCATGCGAGATCACACAGTCTTTCCTTCACTGTCTGACAAGAGCTGGAGAGAGGAATGCGCGCGTGCACGCACCCACAGCTCCGCCGCCACCACGAAACAGAAGAGGAGAAGAAGAATGTGAAATCTTCTTCTCCTCTTCTGTTCTGTGGTGGCGGGAGTATCATCATCGGCAGCGGCGTCATCAGAGCTGTCTGCGCGCACAGGCGCGCGCTCATGTGTGCGGGCGCGCGCTCATGCGTGCGGGCGCGCGCGCATGCTCTCACTCTCCAGCTCTCGGCAGACAAGGACGACGAGATCACACAGCACAAGCCGCTGTAACACTGTCCGTAGCTGATTGGACAATGTCAGAGTGATAAGTAACACCCCCCCCCTGCCATTTAGAAATAAAGAAACGCCCCATTGACAGTTCAGGGGTTATTTACATATTGGGCACCAACCATAAAAGCACCAATGTCTAAATAGCGGAGGTGGATAGAAAAAAATTAAAGTGAGACAAGGTTTGTGCAGCAGTGCCTATTACATGGTGCACTCTGCAGCACATGTATGGTCAGGTGAAAGGTTCTCGTTAAACTACATGTCTGCACTACTTTTGATACTTCTAAAAATCTGAATATACCAACGTCCCGTGTCTTTAGAAAGGTATTGAGGATCTAACACATATGGGGCTCATTCAAGTCAGAGCAAAGGTCCGTATGACCTCTCCTCTGTATTGTAGTCACTGAGTGCTGACATATGGTGGCACAAAGGAATGCATTTAGGGGACGACACCTTTGTAATATGGCATGCAATGGTCCATGGAAAAAAAAAATTCACTCATTGGTTCTTTATAAGTCCGCAGAAAAAAACCCTATTTGTGCTTCCAGATAAAATTAGAGACACACGGAGATACAGTATGAGCAGATAGCATGCTACGGGTGCGGCATTACAAATACATACAACATTGTTTTGTTTTTTGGTTCTTTAGGATCCCATCCTGGCACTTTAGGATCCACATCGAAAATGTATAATAGCTGCACTATGTAAACAAAGCCTAAAATGTATAATGAATCCAGTCCTGAGCACGATTAGATCTGTATGTAAAGTAGAAATATGGAAATACAGATGTGTCCTTTCTTACCTTTTCTTTTATCTTAACATTTCCTCAGATGTGTGGTGCGAGATGACCAGCTTTAAAAAAAGCCACAATTTTGTGTTAGGGTATGTTCACACGCACTGTTTTCAGGCGTAATTCTGGCGTTTTACGCCTCAAATTACGCCTGAAAAAACGGCTCCATTACGCCTACAAACATCTGCCCATTGCTTGCAATGGGTTTTACGGTGTTCTGTTCCCACGAGCCTTAATTTTACGCGTCGCTGTCAAAATACGGCGCGTAAAATGACGGCTCGTCAAAAGAAGTGCAGGACACTTCTTGGGACGTTTTTGGAGGCGTATTTCATTGACTCCAAAAACGGGCGTAAAAAGCGCAGCAAAAAACGCGAGTTGTTAAAAAAACGTCTGAAAAGCAGGAGCTTTTTTCACCTGAAAACAGCTCCGTATTTTCAGACGTTTTTAGTCACTGCGTGTGAACATACCCTTACTCTAACGCAAGATGTCTATGCTTTATGTACCTGTTGTGACGTGAACTGCAGCCTGTTAAGGGTTTTGCTAGCATGTTGTGGTATTATATTGAATTTGTTTATTGAGAAATTGGAGTCTTTAACCAAATTCAAGCGGAGCAAAGGGTGGGCATATATGTATGATACATTGTAAACAGAACCATTATCTACCCTATATAAACTAGTAAAATCAGGACCGTCCTGAAAACAACTATGAGAAGACTGAGATAAAGAAAATCACTATACCATTTTAATTTACTTTATCACGTCTAATATTGGAACCTGCAATGTGTCAATATGGATCGAGCATGACTGATATTATATGAGCTTCTCAGATACTTTCATAAAAGAATGATGTATTGCTTGTTGTTGATGGGGCTGTTTCAGATGCTTCAATTTTAAACAATGTATTGAATTTTCTATAAAAGCAAAAAGGCTGCCATCACCATTTTCAAAAATCTTTTCAAACACCATTTCCAATGAATGGATTACTCTCTTATCACGGGGTCATGTCTAACTAAGGAAATGTTGCCACAATCAATCACGTCTAAGTATAGTTTTAGTTGCATTATAATAATTAATCATAATTGATCAATTGGTAAAATGACAATTATAATGTACAATATATGCACTGCATATTAATACAAAAATCAAAAACCCTTAGGCCTCATGCACACGACGGTATTTTTGCGGCCGCAATTTATCCGCATTTTTGCTAACCCATTCTTTACTATGGCCTCATGCACATGATCGTGATATACACAAATTGGCCGCAAATCCGGACCCCAAAAACTCAGGACAAGTCATTTTACGGTCCAGATTTGATTTGTGAGTCCGGATGACACACGAATGCACAACAAGGGTTTTTTGCGGTCTGACAAATCGCATCGCATTCGTGGTTTTGCAGAGTGCAAAACCAATACGGTCATGTGCATGAGGCTTAATATCCAAGTGAAACTGTCCATGCAGAATTACAAATAAACAGAAAATAAAAACAATGAAATACAACACACCAGATCATATAAATCAGTAGTCTCAATTATGGCTTTACAGCATTGAAATAAAATCTGTTTGTGTTTTTTTTGTCATTTACTCTTTTAGAAATGCAAGAAAATGTATCTATAGGGGGCAGCAAATAGTCACCTTTAATGACACTGTTTAATGTAATATTTCCATATACTTGTTTTTTAATTATCTTTTCACTGTTTTTCTATTTGTTTTTAAATAATTTCAAAGATATGCAGATATGGCAGATTTGTGTTGCTTTTACTAATGCAATTACAATAATCCCTTGAATGTATTTAGTTAGAACTATCAAGGTAAGAAATATATACAGATATACAATAGATAGATTGTTTAAAAGATAGATCATTAGGTAAATGTGTTCCCTATATATTTTGATCAAATACAATTTATTTTTTCAAAAGGCTGTATGGCAAGGCCATGGACAAATTAGAATTGTCCAATCTAAAATGGACCTGTTAGCAATCATATGCTAAAATATACGTCGTTTGTATGAAGGGAATTATGAGTCCAGCCAGAATTCAAACTGTATCCCAAAATCCTGAACAAATTATATTAACCTGTATATCACCATGCTCACTTAAATAGGGCAACATAGGACTACTGACCAATCTGCTTTAATGCAGTCCTATTGTTGTTGTGCAACCGAGAGTGTATGCAAGGAGGAAGTTATGTAAGGAGGAAGTTATGCAAGGTGGAAGTTATGCAAGGAGGAAGTTATGCAAGGAGGAAGTTATGCAAGGAGGAAGTTATGCAAGGAGGAAGTTATGCAAGGAGGAAGTTATGCAAGGAGGAAGTTATGCAAGGAGGAAGTTATGCAAGGAGGAAGTTATGCAAGGAGGAAGTTATGCAAGGAGGAAGTTATGCAAAGAGCAAGTTATGCAAGGAGGAAGTTATGCAAGGAGGAAGGTATGCAAGGAGGAAGGTATGCAAGGAGGAAGGTATGCAAGGAGGAAGGTATGCAAGGAGGAAGTTATGTAAGGAGGAAGTTATGCAAGGAGGAAGGTTACTGGTTCAAACCCCCTTTCCGTCTTCATGCCTCACTTGTTGCTCAGCTCTCTTACAGCTGCCACTAGAGGGAGCTTGCCACATATGCACTTATACAGCCCCCGCTGACTACAATATTATGACATTAATCAACAAACAATTTGTGACCTACTTAAAAATTAAAACAAATTGATAATGACACTTTAACCCATTTACTACACTAGGCCACCAGGGATGTACCCCTTAACACCTTTACTGCTCTAGACCACCGAAGACAATACAAGTACACTCTGCTGGCACTTTTGTGCATGGGTAGCACTCAGCTGGCACTATTATGTATGGGAACACTTATTTGGTACTATTAGTAGCATTATTTCTTTGTAAAGTATGACAGTGTCTATGTATACAGTATGATGGCTACAATAAGGCAACATAATGTATGCATAGAGTATGGTGACATCACCTATTCACTTTTTAATGAGTGCAGTGACTGAGTCTATGGAAAGCTTGAACATCTACTGTATTTCAGAAGGTGCGCACCACATATATATAACAATTCCAGCAAACCCCCTTTGACAAATTCCTGAAAATAGCCCTGTTCACAACTATCATATCTTTAAGGTCAAGCCACGGTAGCAAAAAAAAAACAAACAAAACAAAAAGTTCACCATGTATGTAGCCTTTGTCTAAATCACTTCCTGGAATCCAGATGTATTTCTCTTAACTAAAATGAATACTAATCTACTTCATTACATGCCATCTCTGATGTTTCTCTAGAAAATTGGATATCTCTGAGCTAAGACCCTCATTTTTGTACTCCTTCGTTCTGACCTCCTCTCATACCATCAGCGGACTTGATGATAATTGGTGATCAAGGCAATATTTAACCATTTTAAACTTCCACATGACAAACTTGCTACTGGTATATTCTAATAAATAGACTCCACAAAATCTATAACTAGACATAGGGGCCACAACATCTAGATGGAAAGAATCAAAGTAACCCATCATTTAACAGTAAAAATGTCACTGTACATGCAGAATGTTGAGTTAACATACCTGGTGCCCTCCTTTTAATGTTGGTGCCACAGTTTTTCCCAATCTTGGTTTACTCTTCATGTATATAAAATGTCCATTCTCTCTATCCGAGAGCAGGAGGGCATGCCTCAAACTACCCAAGCACACTGTGCATAGGGTAGCCTGAAAACGGCCATTTTACATACATGAAGAGGAGATCGGGATTGGGACGAACCACAGCAGCAACATTAAAAAGGAGGGCAGCGGGTATGTTAACTATACTTTCTGCCTGTTTAGTAAAATTTTTACTGTGAACCGGAGAGTCGCTCTTAGGGTATGTTCACACAGGACGGATATGATGCTTAAAAGCACACAGCATATCCGCCCTGGTCGCTGCTTGGAATTCCAGCCAAAACAACGCACCAAATTGTGGTGCAGTTTAGTTTTTGGCCGGAATTTCTGCTGCAGAATACTGAACGAAAGAAAAAAAAACGTTTCATACTTACCCATAGCCATGGCGACGTATCCCTCTGCCGTCCTGCAGCCCGGTCTCCTGAGATGCCTGTGATTGGCTGCAGCAGTCACATGGGATGATACGTCATCCAATGAGGACAGCCTGGATGAAGAAGCACAGAATTCTGGGTAAGTATATATATATATTTTTCTGAGTTGCGATTTTTGCAGTGGAATCGCAGCTTTTCCGCTGCAAAAATCGCATCATCTGCTATTTGTTGCGGGTTTTAACTCCCCCATTAAAATCAATGGGGAAAACCCATAGCAAAAAAGCAGCGATTACGCAAATACGATTGACATGCAGCAGATTAAAAAAACGCACCGCAGGTCAATTTCTGAGCGTTTTTTCCACTTATCATTTACGCAGCATGTGGATGAGATTTGTTCAAATCTCATCCACTCTGCTGCTACTGTATTATGCTGCGGATTTTCCGCAACTAAATGTGTTGCGGAAAATCCGCTGTATTTACGCTATGTGTGAACCCGGCCTAAATGAAAAGTGGAGGGGGTAGCTGACTTTATGTTTATTGTTTTTGCAGCAGGTTTAGAGTATATTCAAATGACTTTGAAATCTGCCTATGGTCTGTGGGACCAATATTATAATAATGATTCAATGCCTGTTGAGATTAATTCTGATCAGTCCCATTTAGAATATAAATCTGTAATGCATGAATGAGTGAACATAAATAAGTAGCGGCATATTGCTTCACTATAGTTTTTTTTTATGTTTTAAAAAAAAAATACATACATTCTCCAAAAGTCAGTGCAACCATGTATGTAATTTATTCAAGAGATAAATAATGGTTAATTAAATGGCTCAGTGTAAAGCATATGGCATGACAGTTTTGGAAATATAATAAATAGCAGTTTCATGCTGTATCTTATTATATTAGCTTACTAAAGAGTGTGCAGTATAATAAGATAATAATTTCAATGATAAAAAATGCAAAAAGCTGATAAGCGTTTATTCAAATTTACTGTTTTTAAAAAAAAAAACAAAAAACATTGAGCCTGACAAAAGTAGTCTTAAACAACACAAACTTTCAGCTACAGCTTAGGTTTTTTAAGGATGTAAGCTCATGTAAAGCTCATGACATATAAATTAAATGAATACCTGTGATGGATCCCATACTGACTTTCGTCACCCAATAGGCTTCCATAGTAAAAAAAACAAAACGTACAGTATACCGCGCATTAGCCCCTTCCCAACATCTGCCATATATATATATATATATATATATATATATATATATATATATATATATATATACATATATATAAATACACACCAACAGAAAAGGCAGCAGCACTCAAACGCAGGTAAGGAATTCCTTTTAATCGGGTGCCCAGCAAGTAGTCCTGATCCAAGGACTATATTAATATCCAAAAATAAATCTTGCAGCAACGTTTCAGTCCAACATTAGGACCTTTTTCAAGCATGTTTGAAAAAGGTCCTAATGTTGGACTGAAACGTTGCACTTTGCTACGTTGGCTTAAATAAAGCAAATTTACACAGGGCAATGATCAGGAATGACTGTTCATATGAACGCTCGTTTGCCCGATATTTGGCCTGTGTAAAAGGACCTTAAGAGCCAACAAGCCAGCCTCACTAGACTATGACTAGTATCTTCTCTTCCTAAGAGAAGCATGTTTCAATAATGCCACATGTGAGTGAGCACTTTCTCCACTTTTCCCCATTTGACAATATAGTCTACTTAAGCACAATTACACCCACTCCTGTTTTTATTAGGAATATAGTCCACAAAGCTATAAGCAGATTCTTGCTACCCAATGACTTTGCTCATTATTCTCGTCAATTTGAATAAAACCAATATATTACCTACTGTGGATTTATGACTAAAAATTCTAAATGAAAATTCACAGTGGAGATATTTGATGGTATCCACAGAATAATTTGGCAGACATAGCAGAAATGCTAAAACATATAACAAATTTTCTCTAAAACCACAATTCACTATAGTCTAACATGTCACTCTATAAAACTTGTCATATTTATATTCAGGATGTGAGAAATGTTCCCATAACATATGATCAACAGTCATACAGTAATAACATAGAGACATTTGTGCTGACTCGTACAGATTTCAGTGTTTTTCATTATGGAGCGCAGAACATTAATCATGCTCTACCTGATGAAGTTCCATTCTTATCTCAACGCCAAGGAATTAATTCAACATTAAAAAAGCTAAAGACCAAAACTGCTTGTCTATTATCATTTAAACCGTGGCCGGATTTACTGTATGTGTCTAAACCCTTCTCATTTGACTTCTACAGTTCTTTGTGGGAAAGTACAACTCACAGTATAATTATTCCTATACATTGATAAATAGAGTGCCAGTACTAACACATGAGGGAGGAGGGGGCTTCTTCTAACATTACACCTAGACGAAAATGAAGAACAGCTGATACATTTCTTTATTCCTTCCTGTTACAAAATATTGGTTATTGGCCGTTCATTCATTTGATTCATATTCTGAATACATATAGTTACAGACTCAGAGGTTCCACATTTCGAGACTGTAAAGCTAATGTATACCTTGGTCTGCATTTATGAGGTTATGGCTTCAATCACCAAGAAATATTTATAAATGTGCCTTTATACCTACTTAGACAACTGATTGACTGCCTTCAATCAGCACAGTGACCTATTATACTAACTTTATGGTCAACAAAGCATTAGCCTGGTTGACTGGCTTGCTACGTGAAGGGGTAACTCCAACCAAAGACATTTATGGTCTATCCAAATGGTGAAAGAGGTTCCAATGATCAGACCCTTCCTATTACACATTTATGGCACAAAGTCTTGTACCAATATACTCCATAGTGTCTTTCAAAGACACTGCAGAAGTTGAGTGAAATACAGAAGTTGAGTGACTACCACCAATAGCCAGCTATTGTGAACAATTGTGACTATTGCTACTTCGTTTTTGATGGACCCTAAAAATTGTTTAGACGTGAAAAGTTGTCACTAAAAGTGGAGCACATACCTGAGGTATACAAACATTTACATACATTTCTTTGTGGCAAATATATGCCAAAAGAATGGTCTTTTGAAATACTGTACAGTATGTCTGAAAACTTTATTGGATACTAGCTTTTACCAGTTTTGAAATTGAGAAGCATTGCTTCATGACAACAAAAAGAAATAAATGCAAAATAAAAAAAATACAGCTATACAATGGCCGCATAAAGTATGTGCATGGCAAAACATTGCATACTACATAATATCCTCATATCAGGGTTGTATTCACCTATAGTATAAATCAATGTGACTGGGGTTTTTTTCCCTTTAAACACAGATTTACAGAAATTGTGTTTTCTGGCGCTATATTTGGCTTTCCTTACATAATGTTCATCATTTCACATTATTGGTTTTAAATATACTAGCGTCTATGGTTCATTGTCCTCATAATCACAGCTATTTAAAGTAGAGTCTAAACAAACTTTTTGCAACTTAAAAATAGGCATAGCATACCTTTATATAAGATGATGGCTGCTGTCACATTTGAATGTGAACATTTGGCAGAATAAAAGTACACAATTTTGTAGAAAGAAAATAAACAATCTTTAATAATTAGCCCAATGCACCAAATTAGTTATAGACAAGTAGCTTTGTTTGTATTAGGATTGTGCTTTTCACAAAATCTACATAAGTAGTGTGACAAACCTGCTGTTTAAAATTTAGCTGTAAGGGTATGTTCACACGACCTCTTTTCAGACGTAATGGAGGCGTTTTACGCCTCGAATTACGCCTGAAAAGACGGCTCCAATACGTCGGCAAACATCTGCCCATTGTTTGCAATGGGTCTTACAATGTTCTGTGCAGACGAGCTGTCATTTTATGCGTCGCTGTCAAAATACAGCACGTAAAATGACGGCTTGTCAAAAGAAGTGCAGAACACTTCTTGGGACGTTTTTGGAGCCGTTTTCTCATAGACTCTATTGAAAACAGCTCCAAAAACGGCCGCGAAAAACGCGAGTTGCTCAAACAAATGTCTGAAAATCAGGAGCTGTTTTCCCTTAAAAACAGCTCCGTATTTTCAGACCTATTTTGTTAATCGTGTGAACATACCCTTATACTACACAAGGCTTCCTAATAGACGTAGAGAAAAAAAGACTTTGCCATTATTTCATCTAGTTCCACATGCATTCTTCTCCTCTCTCTAATACTATCTGCAGTAAACCAGCACTCCCACAGAAGCTGAAGGTAAATTATCCTTATTTCAGCATCGACGGAGGGGGCATAGCTTTGCGGTGAAGTGGGCATGGATTTATCATAGTGAAAGATTCTGCCAGGGGTAATCAATTGATAAAAAAGATTTGGTAATGTGAGTAATAAGTGTATACTGTGTGTGTCCTAGTTGTGAGTAGCATGTGTGTGGCATGTATCCTAGGTGTTAGCAGCACGTTTCCTAGATGTCAGTGGCGCTTGTGTACTAGGGGGGAATGGCCTGTCTGAGATATGGGTTCTGGTGTGGGTGGTGCAAGTGCGGCATGTGTCCTAGGTGTCAGTGGAGTGTGTGTGGCATGTGTCATAAATGTAAGTGCTGCATGTTTCATATGCTGCATGTCTCAGTTGTACATGTGAGTTGCTCAAACCTTTTATAATGGATAATCAGATGTTTCTGTATGAAACTTGTGACTGGTGTTTACATTCAGCCTATAACATGCTGCTCCAATTTAGCAGTTTTGTAGGATTTACTGATTTATTAAATATTTGAGTTGCACAAAAGGAAAGCAGCATTTTAATAAACATCAAAAACAATGTTCAACTCAGCTCTGATTCTTGGGCTAACCAAACTTGGGCTTACCAAAATAAATTTATCGTAGACATGTTGGAATTCATCTGGAAATGCAATCAGTTTTTAAGGTCGCCACTACCTCCAGGTACAGGGGACTGTGATGGGGTTTTCTTGTGCTCTGTTGTATGCCTGCCTCTACCTGGGTTGCTGGGAGGAGCATATTGTGTATGGAAGCCATTAGTACGACTAGTTTATCGCCCTATGGCTGCACTACATAGATGACGTCCTCATGTTATGGACAGGGATAGAGACAGAATTGGCTGATTTTTGACAATAGTTGAATACTAGTGATTCAAATCTCAGTTTCATGTTTAGTTCAATCCAAAATGCATTAGCTTTCTGGATTTTCAAATTGCAAGTGATAAGATTAAACTTACCACTAAGACATATTGGAAGTCCACTGCTGGTAATTCCCTTCTACTTGCTCAGAGCTATCACCTGAAATTCTTAATCAGGGGGATTTCAATCGGACAGTTCCTGCGCATTCGGAGGAACTGATGTGATGCATTCCTAAGAAAGCTAGAGGATTTATCTGCACGTTTTGGCCAACAGTAATATGGCAATAAAGAGAAGGTTCAACATAACCTTTAAATATGAACAAAGGAATCTTCCTATGAGTAAACAGCAAAAAATAATATAAAAAAAGAAAGAACAGCAAGACAGTCGTAGTTGTCTAATCACTAAATTTTGTAGTCATTGGAAGGCAATACAGGAAATCCTCAAAAAGAACTGGTGTCATCTCATCCTTAGTGATAAAATATGTGAAATAGTGGGGGACAACCCAAGCGTAGAGGCCAAGCGGGAACAAAGCCTCAGGAATCTACTTGTAAATAGTGAGCTCAAACATAAAACCCAGACAACTTGACTTAGTAATCGCCCAATGGGAAATTCTTCAATGTGCAAATATGCACTGAAGTAATGAACCTTTTCTGATTCACAAGATTAAAAGACATTCTCGGTTAAGTCTTTTTTTAACCGCTGATTCACAATGGTCATTTACATTATTAAATGCACATGTATAAAATATTACGTTGTCAAGACGAAACAAGGATTCCAAGTCCAAATCAGTGAACATCTGGGAGACATTCGCAGAGGTGATGATAAATACCCTCTGGCATTCCACTTCATCCATTGTCACAATAAATCCATATCAGGTTTCCATATCAATTTACCAACTAAATCACAATAGAAGGGTAGGGGATCGTGATAAAATTCTGTTACAGAAGGAGGAATGGGGATATTTATATTAAACACATTGTTACCTTTAGGTCTGAGCAGTGAAATTAAATGTAATTCATTTATTTAGTTTATGGTATGCTCATGCATGGGCATGTATATGGATGGTTATTATGTCCACTTAAGTGGCGATATTGATTATATACAAAGTTGGAATTTTATGAATTTTTGTAAATATTTTTTTCTACTTAAATATATATGTATCCTTTTCTTAATGTTCATTTCTAAATGACTGTCTCCAAAGTGGACGCACAGTGTCTATACTTTTTTGTAATTTATTATACTTTATAGGGTATGCAATCTTATGATTATTTCATGTTTCTGGCTCTTTAAACACATTATACTAAATTGAGGGGAGGTCTTGCTAAATGTGTATCTTACATGGATTTGTAGGTGCCCTAGTGCGCATGCAGTATATTTTTTTGGATGGATAGTTCCTTTTTAAATATGTAATACAAATAGGGGAGCAGGAGCACTAGTGCACATGCACACTGAGAAAGTTTGTTTGCAAAGGAAACGCATTGGTGACCGAAGATGTTGCCTCCAGGTGGGGCATGAGGAGTGATCTGCCTGTTTTCCTTTCTGGAACATGGCACTTATACAATGCCTCATATATTGAGTGAACAAATGCTGGATAACATCTTTTAGTAATTTTTTTTTCTTTACTGGAGTCCCACGGTTCTACTGGATCGTGAGTAAACCCTACAGGTGGATGATGCTTTATGATTAAATGACTACTTAATATAATCTACTCACTGCATGATGATTACACTGACAGTGGAATCATTGTACGCACACATTGCTCATGTGGATATGACATATATCAAATTAGACTAAAACCTGCCTGTGCAGAATTCTTCTTTCGCCGAGTGACATTTAATGGCCATATTTCAATAATAAAATCTTGTTGATTCAACAATATAACGGATATGGGTGGTCAAACATTCAAGGCCACCTCTGGATTAATCTTGATGCCTTAGTAAAGTGATGCATTTGTATCCACATATATATATATATATATATATATATATATATATATATATATATACCACTATGAACTCTTCTCCTGTGGAATTCCATTTACTTCGTAAAGGTGCTGTCAGAAGCGGCAGATTTTACTGCAGAAATTTCTGAGACTGAAAATTAATTTTATTCATCTAAATGGAACTCATGCGCCTGCTGCTGAAACATCCACATTCAGATGAATGAGATTGGTTTTCAGTTGGAGAAACTTCTGCAAAATCTGCCGTGTGTGACTGCAACATTAAACTGCATGAATATGTTGGTGCTTTGATTTTTGTGATATCTCCAGACTTTGATTAGCCTGACATTATTGACTTGAGATGAATGTCTATGCTTGTTATTATAGCAATATAATTATATTAAAGAGACTCTGTCACCACATTATAAGTGTCCTCTCTCCTATATAAGGAGATGGGCGCTGTAATGTAGGTCACAGTAATGCTTTTTATTTAATAAAACGATCTTTTTTCACAAAGTTAGGAGCGATTTAAGTTTATGCTAATGAGCTTTCTTAATGCCCAAGTGGGCGTACTTTTACTTTCGACCAAGTGGGCGTTGTACAGAGGAGTGCATGACGCTGACCAATCAGCATCATGCACTCCTCTCCATTCATTTACACTGCACTAGCGATATAGATATATCGCTATGTGCAGCCTCATACACAAGCCCTAACATTACTAGTGTCCTGATAATGAATACACATGAAATCCAGCCTGGACGTCATGTGTACTCAGATTCCTAAGGCTGGGTTCACACGTGGCGGAATTTCACTTAAATTCCGCTGCGGACACTCCGCAGCGTTAATCCGCAGCGGAGCCGTTTGTCCATTGACTTACACTTTAATTTAGCAGTGTTCGTTTAGACGAGGCGTAAAATTCCGCTGCGGAGCATAGGCTGCGGAGCGGAATTTGGTGTCCGCAGCATGCTCTGTCTGTTGCGGAGCAGTGGCGGACTCATGGCGGAATTTCTCCATTGACTTCAATGGAGATTCTAATTTCCGCAATGAAGTCCGCAGCTGTCATGCACATGTCATGTGTGCTGCGGATCCGTCTTGCTTTTTTAACTTGACATTTCTTCATTCTGGCTGGACCTATGTATTTCTAGGTCTACAGCCAGACTGAGGAAGTCAATGGGGCTCCCGTAATGACGGGAGCGTTGCTAGGAGACGTCAGTAAATAGTCACTGTCCAGGGTGCTGAAAGAGTTAAGCGATCGGCAGTAACTGTTTCTGCACCCGGGACAGTGACTACCGATCACAATATACAGCAACCTGTAAAAAAATAGAAGTTCATACTTACCGAGAACTCCCTGCTTCTGTCCCCAGTCCGGCCTCCCAGGATGACGTTTCAGTCTAAGTGACGGCTGCAGCCAATCACAGGCTAATAACAGGCTGCAGCGGTCACATGGACTGCCGCGTCATCCAGGGAGATCGGGCTGGATGCCGAAGGAGGGACGCGTCACCAAGACAACGGCCGGTAAGTATGAATTTCTTTGACTTTCACAAGGGAAAGTGCTGTCCCTTCTCTCTATCCTGCACTGATAGGGAGAAGGGAAGTACTTTTACCGCAGTCCGCAGCAGCTAGTCCGCATCAATTTACTGCACATTTTGTGCAGATCCGCAGCAGAATCTGCAACGCAGATTCTGTGCGGCATTGATGCGGACAGTTGCGGAGGAAATCCGCCACGTGTGGTCATGCCCTAACACTTCTGTCTCTTTTTTTGTGAGATTCCGGCAAGTGAAACCAAATCTCGTTTAGCTCCGAGATCTCGCGAGATTTCGTATCCGTTGCTGGAATCTCACAAAAAAGATTCAGAAGTGTCAGGATTCTGAGTACACATGACGTCCAGGCTGGATTTCATGTGTATTCATTATCAGGACACTGTAGTAATGTTAGGGCTTGTGTATGAGGCTGCACATAGCGATATATCTATATCGCTAGTGCAGTGTAAATGAATGGAGAGGAGTGCATGATGCCGATTGGTCAGCGTCATGCACTCCTCTGTACAACGCCCACTTGGTCGAAAGTAAAAGTACACCCACTTAAGCATTAAGAAAGCTCATTAGCATAAACTTAAATCGCTCCTAACTTTGTGAAAAAAGATCGTTTTTTTAAATAAAAAGCATTACTGTCACCTACATTACAGCGCCCATCTCCTTATATAGGAGATAGGGCACTTATAATGTGGTGACAGAGCCTCTTTAAGGCCGATCCTCCAAATTTGTTCTTTGTTGTTTTTATGCATTGACCTGGCCATTGCAGTGGTTTTGAATTGGTTGGATTTGATATCATACACCGCGTTCCAAATTATTATGCAAATGTTATTTTTCACTTATTTTCCTAAATAGTCGATGCAAATGACAGTCAGTATAATCTTCAAGCCATCAACCGTTGGATTATAATGTGAATTTTATTGAAGAAATCTAATGATAACAGATTTTTTTTTTTAGAAGTAAAAAACTCAAAATGCACTGTTTCAAATTATTATGCACAACAGAGATCAAAACATTTTAACCCCTTCCCGACATCCGCCGTATATATACGGCGCTGTCGGGAGGTGCTTCCCGCAAAGCGCTGTATATATACGGCGCAGTGATGGTGCGGGCTCAGGAGCAGAGCCGGCACCATCACCGCGGGGTGACAGCTGGGGTGACAGCTGTATTATACAGCTGGCACCCTCCTGTAACTGCCAGGACCGGAGCTATTCTCCGATCCGGCAGATTAACCCCTCAGATGCTGCGCTCAATAATTTTCACCCGATCGGCAACCCAGTGATGCAATCGCTGGGTTGCTGTGGCAATCCGACGCCGTAAAATGGCGTCCGAGTCTGCCTTGTACGGGAGCCGATGAGGACCCGCCTGCGGCGTGTCCTCATAGGCTTGCTGTCAGTGAATAACTGACAGCGCTAATACACTGCACTACATATGTAGTGCAGTGTATTAGAGTAGCGATCGGGGCATCAGGCCCTCATGTCCCCTAGTGGGACAAGTAAAAAAAAGATAATAAAAATGTGGTAAAACAATAAAAACACACAAGTTTCAAATAAAAATAAAGCTACACTGACTTTTTCCCCATAGTAAGTCTTATTATGGGAAAAACCGTCAAAATCAAAAAAACTATACATTATTGGTATCGCCGCGTCCGTAACGACCCAAACTACAAAACTATTATGTAATTTATCCCGCACGGTGAACGCCGTAAAAAAAAACATGAAAAACAGCGCAAGAATCTTTGTTTTTAGGTCACATCTCCTTCCAAAAAATGCTATAAAAAGTGATCAAAAAGTCACATTTACTCCAAAATAGTACTAATAAAAAATTACAATCCGTCCCGCAAAAAATAATCCCTGACACCGCTTTGTGCACGCAAAAATAATAAAGTTATGGGTCTTAGAATGTCGACACAGAAAACAAATGATTTTATAAAAAAAGTGATTTTATTGTGCAAAAGCTGCAATACATAAAAAAAACTATATAAATTTGGTATCGCCGTAATCGTATCGACCCGCAGAATAAAGCTAACATGTAATTTAGGGCACACTGTGGATGCCGATAAAAAAACCAATAAAAAACGATTCCAGAATTGCTTGTTTTTGGTAATTTCCTTTACCAAAAAATGAAATAAAAAGTGATCAAAAAGTCGTATGTGTTCCAAAATGGGACCAATAAAATCTACAGCCCGTCTCGCAAAAAACAAGCCCGCACACCGCTCAATCAACTGAAAAATAAAAAAGTTACGGCACTAGTAATGCGGTGATGAAAAAACATCTCAATGCGCAGGCCGGAGGGGAACATTCCTTCAGTTTCAGGGCCCTAGTATTTAGGAACTAGGAAAGGGAAGGGACACAGCACATCCGCTGGAAGCGAGGGCGCCCGTATTATACCAGCGCAAAACTTTCCCAGCAATATTTCCCAAACTACGAAGGAGAAAAAGTCCCCAAAAGGTGCAGAGCGTTACAAAAGGGAGATAAGAAAGAAAACCGTTTATCAGTGTGACACCGGCCTGCGCATAACGGATCGCTTCACAGCGTAACACACATCTATGGATAATTGTATTATTTACCCCATTATTATACCCTCTTATTATGCCCTGATGTTCTCCGCACAGATTACATATACCCCTGATATACTCCGCACAGATTACATATGCCCCCACATTATAAACGGAAATACCAGCAAAACCCCAAACAGAACTATTACCAAGCAAAATCCATGCTCAAAATGGCGGTCTTTCCCTTCTTAGCCCTACAGCGTGCCCAAACAGCAATTTATGGCCACAAGTAAGGCATTACCATACCCGGGAGAACCCGCTTAACAATTTATGGGGTAAGATTCTCTAGGGGCACAACATCTTGTGCGGTGAATGGGCAGATCAGTGGAGAAATTGCAATTTTCACTTTGCACAATCCACTGCGTATTCATTTCTGAAAAACACCTGTGGAGTCTAAATTCCCACTACACCCCTTGATAAATGCCTTTAGGGGTGTAGTTTCTAAAACGGGGTCACTTTTGTTTGGTACATCAGTGGTTTTGCAAATGCAACATGGCGTCCGCAAACCATTCCAGCAAAATCTACGCTCCAAAAGATAAATACCGCTCCTTTTCTTCTGAATGTTCCCATATACGTAAACAGCCGATTATAACCACATATGGGGTGTTACTGTACTCGGGAGAAATTACTTTACAAATGTTGGGGTGCTTTTTCTAATCTATTCCTTGCAAAAATGAAAAATGTGTATCTAAAACTACATCTTGTTGGAAAAAAAAATGATTTTTCATTTTCATGGCTTAATTCTAATTAATTCAGCAAAAAGCCTTTGGGATCAAAATTTTCACTATACCACTAGATAATTCCTCAGGGGGTGCAGTTTCCCAAATGGAGTCACTTTTGGGGTGTTTCCACTGTACTAGTACTACAGGGGCTCAGCAAATATGACATGACACCCAGAAACCATTCCAAAATCCAAATGGTGCTCCCTCCATTCTGAGCCCTACCGTGTGTCCAAACAGATGTTTGTGACCACATGTGGGGTATTTTTTTACTCGGGAGAAGTTGCTTTACAAATGTTGCTGTGCTTTTTCTCCTTCAGTCCTTGTGGAAATGAAAAAAAAATACCTAAACCTACATTTTCTTTGAAAAAATGTAGATTTTCATTTTTAGTGCCTACTTACAATAAGTTCTGTAAAAAAACTGGCTGGTCAAAATGCTTGCTACACCCCTAGATAATTTCCTCATGGGGTTTAGTTTCCAAAATTGGGTCACTTGTTGGGGGTTTCCACGGTTTTGTCCCCTCAGGAGCTTTGCAAATGCGACATGGCCTCCGCAAACCATTCCTGCTAAATTTGAGTTCCAAAAGCCAAATGGCGCTCTTTCCCTTCTTAGCCCCGCTGTGTGTCCAAACAGCCGTTTATTACCACATTTGGGGTATTGTTTTACTCGGGAGAAATTTCTTTACAAATTTTATGGTGCTTTTTCTCCTTTAGTCCTTGTGGAAATGAAAAAAAATTAGCTAAACCTACATTTTATTAGAAAATATTTAGATTTTCATTTTCACAGCCTACTTGCAATAATTTCTGCAAAAAAACCTGTGGGGTCAAAATGCTCATTATACCCCTAGATAAATTCCTCAAGGGGTATAGTTTCCAAAATGGGGTCACTTGTTGGGGGTTTCCACTGTTTTTTCACCTCAGGGGCTTTGCAAATGTGACATGGCCTCCGCAAACCATTCCTGCTAAATTTGAGCTCCAAGAGCCAAATGGCGCTCTTTCCCTTCTAAGCCCTGCCGTGTGTCCAAACAACCGTTTATTACCACATGTGGGGTATTGTTTTACTCGGGAGAAATTGCTCTACAAATGTTGTTGTGCTTTTTCAACTTTAGTTCTCTTGGAAATGAAAAAAAATTAGCTAAACCTACATTTTATTTGAAAAAATGTAGATTTTCATTTTCATGACCTAGTTCCAAAAATTTTTGCAAAAAAACTGGCCGGTCAAAATGCTTGCTACACCCCTAGATCAATTCCTCGAGGGGTATAGTTTCCAAAATGGGGTCACTTGTTGGGGGTTTCCACTGTTTTAGTTCCACTAGACCTGTTCAAAGCGGACATGGTGCCAAAAATATATTCTAATAAAAAGGAGGCCCAAAATCCACCAGGTGCTCCTTTGCTTCTGAGGCCGGTGCTTCAGTCCAGTAGCACACTAGGGCCATATGTGGGATATTTCCTAAAACTGCAGAACCTGGGCAATAAATATTGAGTTGCATTTCTTGGGTAAAACATTCTGTGGTACAAAAAAAATGGATTCAAAATGAATTTCTGGAAAAAAATAATGAACTTTGTAAATTTCACCTCTACTTTGCCTTAATTCCTGCGCAATGTCTAAAGGGTTAAGAAACTTTCTAAATGCTGTTTTGAATACTTTGAGGGGTGCAGTTTTTAAAATGGGGTGACTTATTGGGGGTTTCTAATATCTAAGGACCTCAAAGCCACTTCACAACTGAATTGGCCCCTGTAAAAATAGCATTTTGAAATTTTCTTGAAAATGTGAGAAATTGCTGCTAAAGTTGTAAGCCTTGTAACGTCCTAGAAAAATAAAATGATGATCAAAATACGATGCCAATATAAAGTAGACATATGGGGGATGTTAGTTAGCAACATTTTTGTGTGGTATAACTGCCTGTCTTACAAGCAGATACATTTAAATTGAGAAAAATGCTAATTTTTGCAATTTTTCGCTAAATTTTTGTGTTTTTCACAATTAAATACTGACTGTATCGGGCAAATTTTGCCAGTAACATAAAGTCCAACGTGTCACGAGAAAACAATCTCAGAATCGCTTGGATAGGTAAAAGCATTCCGGAGTTATTACCACATAAAGTGAAACATGTCAGATTTGAAAAATGAGGCTCTGTCAGGAAGGTCAAAAGTGGCCAAAGAGGGAAGGGGTTAAAGGTTGTAAAGAGAACTAAAATGGTAATTTGTTGAATTTGCAGCATCAGGAGGTCATATTTACAGAAATCAAAAGCTCTTTCAATAAAAAAAAAACGTAACAGGCCAAGTTACATGTTAACATAGGACCCCTTCTTTGATATCACCTTCACAATTCTTGCATCCATTGAATTTGTGAGTATTTGGACAGTTTCTGCTTGAATATTTTTGCAGGATGTCAGAATAGCCTCCCAGAGCTTCTGTTTTGATGTGAACTGCCTCCCACCCTCATAGATATTTTGCTTGAGGATGCTCCAAAGGTTCTCAATAGGGTTGAGGTCAGGGGAACATGGGTACCACACCATGAGTTTCTCTCATTTTATGCCCATAGCAGCCAATGACACAGAGGTATTCTTTGCAGCATGAGATGGTGCATTGTCATGCATGAAGATAATTTTGCTACGGAAGGCACGGTTCTTCTTTTTGTACCACGGAAGAAAGTGGTCAGTCATAAACTCGACGTACTTTGCAGAGGTCATTTTCACACTGTCAGGGACCCTAAAGGGGCCTACCTGCTCTCTCCACATGATTCCAGCCCAAAACATGATTCTGCCACCTCCTTGCTGACGTCGCAACCTTGTTGGGACATGGTGGCCATTCACCAACAATCCACCACTCCATCCATCTGGACCATCCAGGGTTGCACGGCACTCATCAGTAAACAACACGGTTTGAAAATTAGTCTTCATGTATTTCTGAGCTCACTGCAACCGTTTCTGCTTGTGAGCATTGTTTAGGGGTGGCCGAATAATAGCTTTATGCACACTTGCAAACCTCTGGAGGATCCTACACCTTGAGGTTCGCGGGACTACAGAGGCACCAGTGGCTTCAAATACCTGTTTGCTGCTTTGCAATGGCATTTTATCAGCTGCTCTCCTAATCCTATTAATTTGTCTGGCAGAAACCTTCCTCATTATGCCTCTATCTGAACGAACCCGTCTGTGCTCTGAATCAGCCACAAATCTTTTCATAGTACGATGATCACGCTTAAGTTTTCTTGAAATATCCAATGTTTTCATACCTTGTCCAAGGTATTGCACTATTTCACGCTTTTCGGCAGCAGAGAGATCCTTTTTCTTTCCCATATTGCTTGAAACCTGTGGCCTGCTTAATAATGTGGAACATCCTTCTTAAGTAGTTTTGCTTTGATTGGGCACACCTGGCAAACTAATTATCACAGGTGTCTGAGATTGATTGCAATAATCCAAAGAGCCCTAAGACACAATACCATCCATGAGTTTAATTGAAAAACTAATAATTAAATGTTTATGACACTTAAATCCAATGTGCATAATAATTTGGAACACAGTGTATTTATTTGATCCATTTCGGATTATGAATTCTTGCCAGGACCATATATAGATAAATTTATGCCCGATGCTTTGGATTATACATTATATGTCTGGTTATATAATCATGTATATTATATCCAATTACGTGTGTTGTATTCAATCATGTATATTAGACTTAAGGCCCTTTTACATGGACCAATGATCGCTCGTAAGCAGGGTAATGATCAGTCGATGAATAAGCAAACGCTTATTAGTGACGAGTGCTCGTCCCCATACATAGCTCCTTGTGAAAGGAGCAAACGAGTGCAGATCAACGAGCAGATCAAAGGCTGAAAATGGCCGGTATAAAAGGACCCCTACTGGCCAGTCAGTTTCTGGGGTGGGTTTGTGAAAATAACTTATTTACCTCTCAATTTTGATCATCTTGGACTGAGGTTCCATTTTTAATATGAATTCTTGATAATAATGCTAAATATTTCTATATGTTTTTCTCCAGCTTGAGTGCTTGGCTCTGTTTCCCAAACAATTTTTCGTGTTTTCGAATGTTTTTGTATATCTGGAGGTTGGGCCCACAACTGCGCAAACATATTGCATGGAGAGTGGCTGGGCCTGTTTGCTATAAAATGCCAGGGCTGATTTTATGTCTCAGTCTGGCCCTGGTTAAAGGGCTAGTAAGGCTTATGGCATTAGTTTACATGTATTTTATATGTTTTTCCATTTCTCTTCTTCCTCTTATTTTTTTTAACTGTTCTAACCCCACCCTCCATTTCACCCCCAGTTTCATTACTTTGCCTCAGTGTTAGGAAGCGTCTGTGTCTTTTAGATCGCCATGACTACTGATCTAGCTTCTGGGCGGTTCTGTTTACTTCCTGAGCCTATCCCACTTCTCTGTCTTCTTCCTGTCAGGTGTAGGGTGGGGTATTTATACCTGGCCTCCTCCCTCTTTTATTTGCTTGGAAATGTTCTCCTTTCTTACGTGTGGTTATCAAGCTCTCACTTACCCTGTGCCCTAGACTTCTGGACTTCTTGGAATTTGACCTCGGCTTGTCTCTCGTTAACCCCTTGTTTACTGATTTTGATTATTCATTCCCATCTGATTCTGACCTCTGCTGTACCTGATTTCCACTTGCTCTGTTTTGGACTTTCTGTTTACCCTCTAGCTGTCTTGTTACCTGTTCAGGTATAGCCTGCATTGCACCCCTTATCCAACACTGAACTCTGTTAGAATAACCTGGGTTCTGTGCATCAAAAACCATCCTTGCAGTGAGCTCTGGCGAATACCTTAGCCTTAGAATCTGTCAATCAGATTTGTGACGGATTTGGGGTTGTGGTTTCATTTGCACGCTTACTCTAGACAGTCTCCAGCAGCCTTTTGGGAATTGCGCAACCAGTGATTCCATAACACTCAGGTCACTATCTATGCTGTCTACCTCTCCTATACTGCAATTTCACATCCCAGTCCCTAGTTGGAATGCTCCTCCAACCTTCTAGCCATCTTCTTCCGCAACACAACTACACCTTCCCCATTTTCCAAGAACCAAAATGTTTATAATTTTTTTTATATTATATATTTTTATTATTCTCTATTCAGTAAATAAAAAAAAAATGTCATAATAAAAGTAACACAACAAATACATACAATTACATTGCCCATGTCCGAAAAAAATACACAAAGGCTTTATGCCTTTCCACCCTCCTCAAAACAACCTACGTCTATTTTTGCACCACGTAGACGATTTTTCATTAGAGATATAAGTTTGTTTTTATTCTACAGTATATATATATATATATATATCCAAAGAAAATCGTATAGCACTCCAATGAGAAATGTGAAAAAATATGGTTTATTAAGCGAACACAGCAGTATATATATATTTTAGTATCTCTTTATTTTAGTATTTTAATTTCTTTTCAGATATAGTAACAGTCTACTAGTCAGTCTTTTATATCTGGTGGATATATCTTGATTCAAAAATTAAGGATTAGTTTACAGAAACTATAATGTAGATGCAAACATTTTCTTTTTAGTCGCCCCTATCAATTTACTGGTATTCCCTAAAAATACATACTCAGGAATCCTGTTCTACTGTAATATAAAAAAAAATTCTCCACAGATATAAGATTTTTTGTCCAATAGTTATAGAGCGTTGGGCAGCTCTATAACAGATTTTATCTTTTAGTTTTACATTACCCAAAAAGTAATTTTAATAGATTCCATTCCAATCTATTCAGACATTGAAGTTGAGAAGCAACAAAGTATAACTTACAGTTGGGTAACGCCAGACCCCTTTTTCTAGTAGAAAATTATTTTCCTACTCTGGCCATCCCTACTTTTCAAACAAAACTACCTACAATTGCATCTATAGTAGTGAATGTACTTTTGCCTATGAAAAAGGGGCGTTCTGAAGTATACATAACATCTAAGGAAGCCAAATCATTTTTAACAAAATTTACGAGCCACTTGTTAACCTCCCTAATCTTGTGCTGCCTCTCTGGTGTGGTATAGATAATATTTTAAAAAAATACTACATTTGACGTCCTTGTCCTGAGCTTACTACCCAAGTCCCTGAAATCATGTTTAAGGACTTTCCACTTACCTCTAATTTTGTTATTGGTGCCATTGAGCACCATGACCACTGGGTCTTCACCAGCCCCTCCCAATAATCTGTCAACTCAACCCAAGATACGTAGAATCCAAGAACCTAGAAGATAACACAACTGTTCGGTATTCCTTGTCAATTTTAGTCTAAGAGAGATTATACTTAATTGACATCTACTAAGAACTATGTAATTCGTTTTCCTACTTATACATAGCAAAACTATGGTGTTGCCCACTGTAGACGTATTTGTCATTGGGTATTGAATATAAAGTTCCATATAATTGGTTGTCATAGTCAACAACACAGTTCGGTTTTGCACTGGTTTCATTATTATCCCACAGTGCATATGTCATTCTATTTATTCTTCATATACAAAATAGAATAGTCTATATTAATATATCAATGAAACGTGTTTTGCTTATCTACTATATAAGATGTGCAGAGCATAATTTAATCAGACGGCATAGTAAATAAAACCCATAAAATCAGTTATTTACCCTTATGAAAATTAAATTATTCACAGCTAACCTGTTCAAAGTATTTCTTAATATGGCCATCCCTTTATACCTCACATTTAATACTGAAATGCATAAAACATCCTGGATTTTCAGATGTTTAGGCGGAATGTGCACCGTAAGAGATTGCAAATCGCTTAAGAAGCAAATTGTGGCATTTTGCAAGTTTAAATTAATGTGCCATTGCCACTGCTGAAATTGTACGCTACAAACCAGCAAAGTCTGTATGCGAAGACTTTGAGTCCAAAAGTATAAAAGTAAACAATGTTATGATAATCAGCATGTATGCATTCGCTATAATTGCACATGGATGACCTGATTACAACTGTCTATTGTACTTTGTTAATGACATCAATGCGATACTGTATGAGGGAACGCTAGCAAAAAAGGCCCAATGACATCTTTCAGGAGTAATTATGAAAATTGTATGTGACAGAAGTATACTTTTCACCAATATAATTAATTTCTGTATAGTATAGTATAGTAAATTAGCATTATTAAATATAAAAAAAGTTTTCCTTTTGTTTTTATCCATACTTTATAAATTTGATGGAACAGGATAGTCTGTTTTTTGGTAAAAATAAAAGAAACTGGACTGGCGCAATCCTTGGTCATCAAAACAAAAATGACATAGTCCTTGGATATTTCAAAATGGCAGAGGGTCTTTTTTTTTCCAAAACGCAGGTAAAACCTCTTTATCAGATACAATTTAGACATATACATGACATCAGAACAATAGTCATTGGCATTAGCGGTATCAGAAGGGGGTAAAAATTGGGAGTTGATAAGATAATATATGTGGATAAAATATATATCGTATGAAAAGTGGCTTTAGTTAGCATAACAATACTACATAGATTACATAACAGCAGTTATTTAAGATCGAATACAACTTAAAATAAGGTTTTGAAAGGTGATGTGGTACGGATACGCCACAGGGTGGCTTGACAGATTGTTATGGTGTTCAGATGCTAGCGAGGTGGGGTTCTCTGGTTATTTGAGTTACCAGACGCTAATACTTGCACATTAGATGCATAGGCTAGGGGGTTCTCATGCGCCATACGGAGTTAGTTTTTTTTCTTGTGGGCAAGTGTTACGGAGAGGTTCGTTCTCTTGGCAACCGGATGCAAGAGCTGGTGGTGCACACTTGCACTGCTGTAATTCTGGTCCCTAGTTTGACATACAAGGCGTAGGTTTGTCTTATTGAACTTATGCTCGCATTTAGGAACATAATGCCTATGGGTTCATAATGCATTAGGAAGTTGTGCTATTAAAATGACAGTACATTTAGAATATAATACATTTGAGAATGTCAAATATTTGGGAACATAATGCATTAGGCGGTTAGTGCTAGTAAATTTCGATAGAATATTTGGGAGTAGGGTTAACCTTTTAAAGAGAAAGTATAGCAAAATAATAGTGGAGCATAGCTCAATTGAGGTAATTGATATGCAATCATAGGTCTCATTATACAGAACATTAAGGGTATGTTCACACGGTCTATTTTCGGCCGTTTTTCGGGCCATAAACGCCCGAAAAATCGGAAGCAGAACACCTCCAAACATCTGCCCATTGATTTCCAAGGGAAAACGGCGTTCTGTTCCGACGGAGCATTTTTCGCTGCGTTTTTATACGTGTAAAAAAACGGCCGCGAAAAAGAAGTGCAGGACACATCTTGGAACTTTTTGGAGCCGTTTTCCATAGACTCTATAGAAAAAAGCTCCAAAATCGGCCGTAAAAAACGCACCGAAAATCGCGAGTGGCACAAAAAACGTCTGAAAATCAGGAGCTGTTGTCTCTTGAAAACAGCTCCGTATTTTGAGACGTTTTTGCTCACTGCATGTGAACATACCCTAAAGGTTAGGATGCACATATAGGAATTATAGAAATATAAATATATAAGAGATAAATAATGCATACATAGTGCGGAAAAATAGATAGATGGATAAATAGATCTTATGAAAATAAAAAATGAAATAAAATGGTACTTAGAAAAACAATTCAGTCTTTTTAAACCTTTTATCTGATAGAGAGGAAATGCGTTATGTTTTGGATAAAATAAAGACTTTCTACCATTTTGAAATATTCAAGGACTCTGTCCAGTTTTTTTTCTGATGACTAAGGGATGCGCCAGTCCAGTATCTTTTATTTTCACAAAAACAGACTGCTACGATCGCCAGCCAGAAGTCGGGAAAGTTGTTGAAAGAACCCAGATGGCTGCACACAGGTTGATACCCATCTCATGCTGTATTGGTTGTTGTGTCCTACACACAACCCAAATAGGTGAGCACAGTTCTACAAATATCTTTAACCCCTTCCCGACATTTGCCGTATGGGTATGCCATGGAAAGCCATGACTTCCCGCAAATTGCCGTATCCATACGCCAAATGTTTGGCACCGGCTCAGAAGCTGAGCCGGTGCCATCATCGCCGGATCTCAGCGGTATCTTACAGTTGACATCCGGTTGTAATGGTGGGGACTGAAATTAGCTTAGATCCCCGCCATTAACCCCTTAAGTGCAGCGCTCAAACGCAATCGCTGCACTTAAGGTGTTTGCAGCTCATCGGAACCCCAGCAATGAAATTGCCGGGGTTCCGGTGGCTGCAATGGCAACCAGAGGCCTAATACTGGCCTCCCGGTCTGCCTAGCATGGAAGCCGGTCAGGACCTGCCCGGCGGCGGAGCCTTATCGGCTTCCGTAGCCGCCAGCAAGATGGCGCCAGCTCAGGATCTGATCCGGCGTTATCAGCGGTGGAAGTCAGCTGTATGTTACAGCTGACATTCACCTATAACGGCAGGAACCGGAGCTAGCTCTGATCCCTGCCATTAACCCCTTCGATGCAGCAATCGAAAGCGATCGCTGCATCTTAGCGGTTTCTAGTAGATCGCCAACCCTGACAGGCAACTAGGACTAGCGACTGCTGCTATGGCAACAGGAGACACAATGGTCTCCTGCTCTGCCATTACGGAAGCCGACTAGGCCCCGCCGGGAGGCGTAGGCTAATCGGCTTGCTGTCAGTGAATAACTGACAGATCTAATACATTGCACTATGTAGGTAGTGCAATGTATTAGAAAAAAACATCAGACAGTTGGACCATCAAGTCCCCTAGTGGGACTTGAAAAAAAGTAAAAAAAAAAGTGAAAAAAAAAAAGTTTGAAAACATAATAAAAGTTTCAAGTAATAAAATAAAACACAATCGCTTATCAAGTCCTTTATTATTGAAAAACAAATAATAACCCATACGTATTTGGTATCGCCGCGACCGTAACGACCTGAGGTATAAAAATATTATATTATTTATTGCAAGCGGTGAACAGCGTAAAACAAAACGTAAAAAAACTATACCAGAGTTTCTGTTTTTTGGTGACTTTGCCCTACAAATATTAAAATAAAAAGTGATCAAAAAGTCGCACATATCCAAAAATGGTACCTATAAAAACTATAGGTCGTCTCGCAAAAAACAAGCCCTCATACAGCTCCGTCGACTAAAAAGTTAAACAGTTATGGTTTTCACAACTTGGCGACAGAAAAAATACATTATTTTTGCAGAAGTAATTTTATTGTGCAAAATGTTGTAAAACATAAAAAAGTGCCATAAATTAGGTATCGCCGGAATCGTACTGACCTGCCGAATAAAGTTAACATGTAATTTATAACGTGTGGTGAACGCTGTATAAAAAAACCTTAAAAAACTGTGCCAGAATTGCGTTTTTCTTAGTTACCTGGACTCCCAAAAAAGTCGCATGTACCCCAAAATGGCACCAATAATAACTACAGCTCGTCCCGCAAAAAAAAAGCCCTCATACCACTACGTCTATGAAAAAATAGGATTAGTTAAGGCTCCAATAAGTCAGGAAATAAAAAATATGGAGTTGTGCAGCCCGAGGGGAACATTTCTTCTGTTTGAAGAGGCGATTTATCAAGGCCCTAAAATTACGGAACCAGAAAGGGGAGGGTCCAAACATATCCGCTGGAAGCGAGGGCACCCGTATTATACCAGGACCACACTTCCCAGCAAAATTCCCCAAGCTGCAAAGGTGCGGAGTGTGGACCAAAAGGTGCATAAGAAAGGACGCCATATATCAGTGTGACACCGGCCTGTGCAGAAAGGATTGCTTCACAGCGTAACACACATCTATGGATCATTTTATTGTTTTTTTTACCCCATTATTATACCACCTGACTATGCCCCTGATATACTCTGCCCAGCTTACATGTACCCCCACACTATAAACGTAAACAGCAGCGATACTCAAACAAATCTACTACCAAGCAAAATCCGCTCTCCAAAAGCCAAATGGCGCTCCCTCCACTCTGAACCCTATAGCGTGCCCAAACAGCAGTTTACTTCCACATATATGGCATCGCCACACCCGGGAGAACCCTTTTAACAATTTTTGGGGTGTGTGTGTCTCCAGTGGCATAAGCTGGGCAGAACATATTTGCCACTGAAATGGCATATCTAGGGAAAAATAAAAAAATTTAATTTGCACCATCCGCAGCGCATTGATTTATGGAAAAGACCTGTGGGTGAAAATGCTCACTACACCCCTTAATAAATGCCTTGAGGGGTATAGTTTCCAAAATGGGGTCACTTTCTTTTTATTATTTCACATCTGGGCCTCTGCAATTGTGAACCAATACTTTGTAAATCGCCAAATTAGGCCTCAATTTTACATGGTACTCTTTCACTCCTGAGCCTGGTCGAATGTCCAGGCAAAAGATTAGGGCCCCATGTAGGGTGTTTCTAAAACCGGGAAACACTGCATAATAATTAGAGAGCTTGTCTTGTTATGGTGGCACAAGCTGGGCACCACATATTGGCATATCTATGGAAAAAAATCCCATTTTTACTCTGCAACATGGAGAGCACACTAATTTCTACAAAACACCTGCAGGGTTAACATGCTCACTACACCCCTAGGTGAGTGCATTGAGGAGTGTAGTTTCCAAAATGTGGTCACTTCTGGAGGGTTTCGACTGTTTTGGCCCCTCAGGCGCCCTAAAACCAATCCAGCAAAATCTTCACTCCAAATGGCGCTCCTTCCCTTCTGAGCCCTGCCGTGTGCCCAAACAGCCGTTTATGACCACATATGGGGTATTGCCGTACTCGGGAGAAATAGCTTTACAAATGTTGGGTTCTTTTTCTCCTTTATTTGTTAAGAAAATTAACATTTTTGAGCTAAAGCTTATTGAAGAAAAAGGATTGTTTTTATTTTCACTGCCCAATTCTAATAAATTCTATGAAACACCTGTGGGGTCAAAATGCTTACTACACCCCTAGATAAATGCCTCAAGGGGTGTAGTTTCCTAAATGGAGTCCGTTTTTGGGCGTTTTCATTGTTTTGTCCCCTCAGGGGCTTTGGAAATGCGACATGGCCTCCACAAACCATTCCTGCTAAATGTGATATTCAGAAGCCAAGAAGCACTCTTTCCCTTCTAAGCCCTGCCGTGTGTCCAAACAGCCGTTTATTACCACATGTGGAGTATTGTTTTACTCGGGAGAAATTGCTTTACAAATTTGACAGTGTTTTTTCTACTTCAGTTCTTGTGGAAATTAGAAAAAATTAGCTAAACCTACATTTTCTTTGAAAAAATGTAGATTTTTATTTTCAGAGCCTACTTCCAAAAATTTCTGCAAAAAACCTGTGTGGTCAACACGCTCACTATATCCGTAGATAATTTCCTCAATGGGTGTAGTTTCCAAAATGGGGTCACTTGTGGGGGGTTTCCACTGTTTTGTCCCCTCAGGGGCTTTGTAAATGTGACATGGCCTCTGCAAACCATTCCTGCTGAATTTGAACTCCAAAAGCCAAATAGCGATCCATCCCTTCTAAGCCCTGCCGTGTGTCCAAACAGCCGTTTATGACCACATGTGGGGTATTGTTTTACTCGGGAGAAATTGCTTTACATATTGTGCTTTTTCTCCTTTAGTCCTTGTGGAAATGAGAAAAAAAAATCGCTAAACCAACATTTTCTTGTAGATATGAATTTTCACGGCCTACTTCCAATAATTTCTGTAAAAAACCTGTGCGGTCAAAATGCTCACTACACACCTAGATCATTTCCTTGAGGTGTGTAGTTTCCCAAATGGGGTCACTTTTGGGGGATTTCCACTGTTTTGGCACCGCAAGAGCCCTTCAAACCTGACATGGTGCCTAAAATATATTCTAATAAAAATAAGGCCCCAAAATCCACTAGGTGCTCCTTTGCTTCGGAGGACGGTGCTTCAGTCCAGTAGCACACTAGGGCCACATGTGGGATATTTCTAAAAACTGCAGAACCTGGGCAATAAATATTGAGTAATATTGGTAAAACTTTCTGTGTTACAAAAAAAATCGATTAAAAATGAATTTCTGCAAAAAAAAATGAAGTTTGTAAATTTTACCTCTACATTGCTTTAATTCCTGTGAAACGTCTAAACGGTTAAGAAACTTTCTAAATGCTGTTTTCAATACTTTGAGGGGTGCAGTTTTTAAAATGGGGTGATTTATTGGGGGTTTCTAATATATAAGGCCCTCAAAGCCACTTCACAACTGAACTGGCCCCTGCAAAAATAGCCTTTTGAAATTTTCTTGAAAATGTGAGAAATTGCTGCTAAAGTTCTAAGACTTGTAACGTCCTAGAAAAATAAAAGGAAGTTCAAAAAATGATACCAAACTAAAGTAGACATATTGGGGATGTTAATTACACAATTTTGTGTGGTATAACTGCCTGTCTCACAAGCAGATTCATTTAAATTGAGAAAAATACTAATTTTTGCAATTTTTCCATAAAATTTGGTGTTTTTCACAATTAAATACTAAGCATATCGAGCAAATTTTGCCAGTAATATAAATTCCAATGTGTCACGAGAAAACAATCTCAGAATCGCTTGGATAGGTGAAAGCATTCCGACGTTATTACCACATAAAGTGAAACATGTCAGATTTGAAAAATGAGACAGTCAGGAAGGTCAAAAGTGGCTAAAGGGTTAAAAGTGTAAAAAATAGATTACATACTGTCCTATGAGGCACACTGCCTGTGCTTTTTGTTTCGGTGATCTGCATCATAACAGGATAGAGCCTGTAATAATAAAAAAACATAAGCATTAGACGTTTTTGATTAATAGTAGAAAACACATGCTTCTGTTCTGATTTACAAGTTTACTGGGTATTAGTTTAGAATGATAAACCAATGCATAATAAGTCAGCAAATCTCTGCTACACATGAATAATGGAACTTTTAACCCAGGCAGACATTTCAAAAGTTCCAGCATTTAATGGATGTTACAGTACAGTTATTATGCTGTAAAATTACTTTACGGGACCATAATAAAAGGATTTTCATGCTCAAAAATGGGTTTCATTCAGTGTATTATTCCCCCAAAATAGCTTCCAGGGTCCGTTTCCATCTGTCATAGAGAAACGTAAACATTTCCATTTTTACCAATTTTGAATAATGAGACAAATTGCATGGAGAAAGACGTAAATTTCCCCTTCCTTAACTCTTCGAAGGTCTTTGCTTGTTCATATGTGTTATCTATTAAACATGTATTGTTTTGCTTATTGAAATGAGCTTATCTTCATACATTAATAAATCAGAAGAGAAAGAACCAAAGTTTAGTAATTATGT
The DNA here is from genome assembly GCF_050947455.1 of Rhinoderma darwinii. Lineage (NCBI taxonomy): Eukaryota > Metazoa > Chordata > Amphibia > Anura > Rhinodermatidae > Rhinoderma > Rhinoderma darwinii. Next base: position 360,465,608 of record NC_134687.1, read on the forward strand.
TTGATTACCTTACAGAGATATTGAAATATGACTGCACAATTTTAATTATTTTGTATTTAGGTACAGTAACCATTCCTTCATAGGGAAGTGTTTAAGTATGGAAAACCACATGGTTACTGTATTGGGTATGATAGGCTTAGACCGGGTTCCCACTGGACGGATACGCTGCGTAAAAACCACTCAGTGTATCTGACCTGGAACCCGTAGTACATTCCGTCCAAAAACCGCACCACATTGCGGTGTGTTTTTTCGGACAGAATTTCCACTGCGGAAAGCAGCGGTAAAAAAACGCTCATACTTAAATAGGTCGTTGTTATGGCGACGCATCCCTCCATCGCAGTCCGGTCCGGCCTCCCTGGATGAGACTGCAGCCCATGTAACCGCTGCAGCCTGTGACTGGCTGCAGCAGCGGTCACATGGGATGTAACGTCATCCCAGGAGGCCGGACTGTAGGAAGGAGGAGCGCGTTCTGGATAAGTATGATTTTTTTTATTTTCCGCTGTTGCGATTTTTGCGGCGTAATCGCTGTGAATACACCGCAAAAGTCTAAACACTGGGCTTTCTGTTGCAGGTTTTGCATCCCTATTGAATTCAATGGGGAAAACCTGCAACGGAAAATGAACAAAAACGCAGCATAAATTGACATGCTGTAAAATTTAATTCCGCACCGAAGGTCAATTTATTAGCGTTTACGCTGCAGTTTTTTTACCGCACCGAATTCCGTTGTGGAAATTCTGCAGCGCTTATGTTACGTGGGGCTTAAGATACCATAAAGTTACCATAGACATTAGTTCAAAATCTTGGAAAGTATATTTACTAACAAATGGTATCTTAAAGCCACATCAGGCAAACAATGTTAAGGTCTTAAGGCTACATGCACACGTTGCGTAATTTGCTGCTGAAAATATGCATCAAAACTGCAGGGTAACGCAGGAGATTCACAGGTAAAAACCGCATCTAATCATGCATTTTTAGATGCGTATTCAGGTTTTTGCATTTTGATGCGTTTATATCGGGGCGTTTTATGTTGCGCGTTTTGGTGCGTTGTTCTTTACAACTAGTCAGATACAATTTGGAAGCGGAAACGCAAGATAAATTGACATGCTGCGGATTTTAAAATACGCACCACAGGTTAATTTACGTGCAGAAAAAAATCGCAGCGTCTACATGAGATTTCTTGAAATCTTATTTACTTTGTCTTTACTGTATTCTGCTGTGTATTTGCCGCACGCAAATAAGCGCGAAAAAAATGCACGTAATACCCAACATGTGCATTTGGCCTATCAGTCCACAGAAAGTCCTGGGTTCAGCTTCCCCCACTCCCTTACAGAAATTGACAGCCTTCTCTGCAGGTACACTCATAGAGGTAATGCTGGAACACGATTTAAAGCACAATTTACAAACTTACGCTGCATACTTCTGTGAAATCCCATGTCGTAAGCAGCTCACCACAGTCATTGAATCCTCTGAGCACGGTTGTGTCAGGGAACACTAGGATCAAATGGTTCAGAATAGAGAAGTGAAGCACCAGTGGATGGCAGTAAACTCTTCTGCTTTATTTAAAGGCACACAGTTCAAATCCAAACAGTAAAACAGGACACAGTGGAATAGTGGAAGTCTGCTAACGCCTTTCAGGGACTTAGAGTGCCCTTAGTCATAGCATAGTTGAGCTAAACAAACATAATATATTCAAATGTTCAAACAGCCAATAGGAATGTTCATTGGGGAAGGCATGATTCATGGTAAGTGAACAGATGAACAGCATTAAGTTAATACTCAAGTAAGGACAAGTAGTCATTAAAAACGTGAGAGTCAAAAACACAAGTGAGCATGATATGACAGGCATTGGAACACATCTACAAGGCAATATTACAATACATATTTAATAACATTAATAATTATGCACCCTAATAATGTATAGTAATACAATTGCCCAATACAAACATCCAGTATACCTCACGATTGAGTAGTAACCATATGATTGCCATGATGGACTGGTCGGTAAACCTCTACAAAATCTTGAAAAGGAGGAAACATCCCCATTTGGTTTCTCCTTAAAATGTAAGGAAGATGCAGACATGTTTTTGATATTGTTGCTATTGACACTGGACAAGTGTTTGCTGATCTGTGTTTATAAATTACAAGTGGTACAACCCACATATTGTAGATTGCACGTGGTGCACATGATAAGAGGGAGATTTAGATGTATTGCTTAATCGATACTGGAAAAGTTCTGTATGAATTTCAGTTATATTAAGTGCTCTTCCAACATCCCCGGCAACTGAGTGCTGTGAAATAGCCTGTGTTTCTTTTTTGAAACCTGATTGACTGTAAAAAGATAAGACTTGGCATTCAAATAAGGAGAAGGGTTATCTATGTTGCGGCCACACCAGATTATATAGGGGGAAAAAAAGGGAACAGGAACAATTAAGCACCCATTGAAGCACCTGTTACGTGCAGATGAAATTGACCTGCAAACATGAAATAATTGTGGTTAAGAAGATAATGTACAGCCGTAATAGCAGAAAAAGAAATTTGGAACCAGCGCTGGGAGTGATGAATCTGCTAAAAACGGGAAACTTCTTCCAAGTTTTAATGTTGCTTTGGTAAAAACAATGGACAATGAAATAATGGTGACGGGCGGGTAATGTCCGGAGTACAGAGGGTGATGAGAGGATAGGCGGTAGCCTACGCGTTTCAGCCCCCTGCTGGGTCCTTAGTCATGGCTTATAGTTTTTACAGCCGTAATACATACATAAACATTCCTTACGTGAGTCTGAATAATAACTATATTCTTTTAAAAATCATTGTAGGCCTGTGAAGGCCAAAGTTTGGGTTATTAGAGAATATAGAGATGTGACATCCACCGTCACCCAGACAAAATTTTCACACAATTTGATGTTGCATAGTGCAAACTGCTACTCCGTTCTGGGTCACGTGATCCCCTCTCTGACTCCCTGAATGATTAAGCGTCTGTTGTAAGGACCTGATGTAAGTTTCTCAATGCAAGACTATGAGAGCCTTGATGTGAGCCCCATAGACTTGCATTGAAAGACTGACCTCCGGTTCCTACACTAGACGCTGTAGGATACAGGGAGTCAGACTGAAGATCATGTGAGTCAACGCCGGCCCGGAGTGGAGAAGCTACCTGTATGGCACCAGGTAAGCCGATACACATGACTATATTGCACTAAATCACATTTGTGAATGGGTAGTGGTGAAGAAAAAAAAGCCGGAATGCTTCTTTAAAATAGCCTGGCACTTGAGGGACCAGAGGTTGCTGCAAACTATTGACTTATGCACAAATATTTTTGTTTAATGAGATGACACCAGACAATAGGACGGAGTGGAGGAGGAAAACCTGTTTTATGTATTTTGAGGAACGAGTGGAAAATGGGAAAATCTACCATAATATATTCTTCTTGTTTATTTAGTAGTGACTCCCAATGCTAGGCCTTCATCAATTAATCATTGCAGGTTTTCTTTTTTTTCTTTTTATAAATCAGTGGTAGGATTAGATTGCAGAGTAAGATATTGAATAATGTATTTTGCAACTTTTATATCTCTCGGTCCAAAATAGTAATGGCACCCCCTTTTATCAGCTTCCCTAGTAAAGATGTAAGGATTATTGCAGAGTTGCTTGAGAGCTATATTTTTTGTTATAGAAATAGTTTCCCCTTCAATCTATCAGTGTCAGAGTGAAGAGCGGTTGTATCGCACTTTACAAGCACCTGCAAAACTATCACGAGATGGAAATCTGGCATTGACAGGATAAAAATCCAGATTGTGAGTAAAAAATATGTAAATTGATTGACATCAGGTCATACTGTATATGTACCATCATGTAAATCTTTAAATTTCCTGACAAGGACAATGCTAAAGAGTACTGTACTTGTCATTATTCGAGATAATATTTTGATTATCAGACAGATTTAATCTATCAAAATTATGCTTATGAGAAGTAGCAGACTGAATATAAGGGTCGGATATTAAATCATCCTCAAAAAATATAGTTTTACAGATATTAAAATTTGGGCAAAACAATTTACATCAAAATGGTTTGAAATTGGGTAAAGTGATTGTAGGGAGAACAAATAAGTCCTTTTGAAAGTATCTGAAGTTGGTCAGTAGAGAGAACACGTGCAACTAGATTAACCGCATTGCTTGATGTCACCTGTGATTCCTTCGAGGACATCTATGTCTTGCGGCAGTGTTTCCTTCTAGCTCTCTTGTACAGTTCTTTGACAGCGTATGGTGACAAAAAATGTTGTAAGGATGTTTGTGATCCATCTCTTTTGCTGTTGTTATTGGCAAGAAGGCTAGTTTGGAAGGTGTTGCCTTGTGGTAAATCAGAATTGTTGGAAGTGTCAATAGATTCTGCCTCAGTAAGGGCATGACCACACGTACCGGATTTCCTCCGCAACTGGCCGCATCAATGCCGCACAGAATCTGCGTTGCAGATTCTGCTGCGGATCTGCACAAAATGTGCAGTAAATTGATGCGGACTAGCTGCTGCGGACTGCGGGAAAAGTGATTCCCTTCTCCCTATCAGTGCAGGATAGAGAGAAGGGACAGCACTTTCCCTAGTGAAAGTAAACGAATTTCATACTTACCGGCCGTTGTCTTGGTGACGCGTCCCTCTTTCGGCATCCAGCCCGACCTCCCTGGATGACGCGCCAGTCCATGTGACCGCTGCAGCCTGTGCTTGGCCTGTGATTGGCTGCAGCCGTCACTTAGACTGAAACGTCATCCTGGGAGGCCGGACTGGAGACAGAAGCAGGGAGTTCTCGGTAAGTATGAACTTATATTTTTTTACAGGTTGCTGTATATTGTGATCGGTAGTCACTGTCCAGGGTGCAGAAACAGTTACTGCCGATCGCTTAACTCTTTCAGCACCCTGGACAGTGACTATTTACAGACGTCTCCTAGCAACGCTCCCGTCATTACGGGAGCCCCATTGACTTCCTCAGTCTGGCTGTAGACCTAGAAATACATAGGTCCAGCCAGAATGAAGAAATGTCATGGCAAAAAAGCAAGACGCATCCGCAGCACACATAACATGTGCATGACAGCTGCGGACTTCATTGCGGAACTTAGAATCTCCATTGAAGTCAATGGAGAAATTCCGCCATGAGTCCGCCACTGCTCCGCAACAGACAGAGCATGCTGCGGACACCAAATTCCGCTCCGCAGCCTATGCTCCGCAGCGGAATGTTACGCATCGTCTAAACGAACACTGCTAAATTAAAGTGGAAGTCAATGGACAAACGGCTCCGCTGCGGATTAACGCTGCGGAGTGTCCGCAGCGGAATTTAAGTGAAATTCCGCCACGTGTGAACCCAGCCTAAAACTAAAACCCACTCTGTGGTTTTTCCTTGATATCATCTTTTGTGAGACTATTTTAGGATTGAATTATATATGAAGATGTATAGCATCTCCTGCTCTTTGACATGCTGTTGACCCATTGGGCAGCATAAACCAAGTGAGTGAGTTATAGTTGTCCATACAATAAACTAGTCTCTTCAGTCTATAAACCAAACATTATACATTGTAGCAGAAGAAGATCAAGGTGATACCACCTATAAAATACAACCTAATTACTATTGGTTTAGTCACTGGTATCATATAAGTAGAAACACATGCTGAAAGTGCTGTAAGATAAAAAATAAAAGTAAAAAAGCATTTAAAGCTTGAGTCATGTATTGCATTAATTATAAGGCATATGTCCTATTATTATTATTATTATTATTATTATTATTATTTAAAGCTCTGACTTTTACCTGCATTTCAAGGTACTCTGTCACCTCTAAAAATCCCTCTAAGCTACAGTAATCAGTAAATAGCTTAAAGGGGTTGTCCAGTTTCAAAAAATTGATGGCCTAACCTCAGGATAGGCCATCAATATCTAATAGGTCGGGGTCCGACTCCCAGCACCCCTGCCGATCTGCGGTTTTGGTACGAGCACTGCTTCCCCTACAAACTTGTAGTGGCGGTTCACAGTATTACAGCCTTCTCTAATTGAAGTGAATGCAATACTGTGAACCAACGCTACAAGTGTGTAGGGGATTCACAGTGTGAGCAGTAGAAATGAAGGAGCGCTGCGGCCCCTTTAAAAAAGCTGATCGGCAGGGGGGCTGGAGTCTGACCCTGACTGATTAGATATTGATGTCCTATCCTAAGGATAGGCTATAAATTTTTTGGGACTGGACAACCCCTTCAAGCTATTTACTAATTACTGTAGTTTAGAGAGATTTTTAGAGGTGACAGGTTCCTTTGAAATGCAGGTAAAAGTCTGGACAACCCCTTTAAAAGACGCTGATTCGGAATCTGTAATTTTTATCTTTCTACTGACTTGCATTTCAACCCTGTAAGCCCACATGATGACGAGTCCTAGCAGTCTTCTCCATTATATCTTTGAGCTTAGGAGTCCTCTCTATATATCAGACTGTTTGCGGGCTTACAGTGGGGGAATGCAAGTGAGTAGAAAAATTAAAATTAGAGACTCGGAATCAGTGTCTTGTAAGCTATTTACTGATTACTGTAGTTTAGGGTAGTTTTTGGAAGTGACAGCCAATAGAGAGAACAGTGGGGCTGTTATTAATAGAGAACCTGTTGTCACAGTTAATACTGGTGCCTGTTATTGGTTAGCACAGTATTGGGGAGAATAAAGGTCGGGAATTCATCTATCCCCGTTCTTTTCACCCATATGCAGGTTTTTACTAACATGGTTACATGATTAAAGGTTCCCCAGAGGACAGCAACAACAAGAGCTGCCATCTTTACATTAGAGGTGGGATATTTGTAGTTTCCCCAGGAGGGGAACATTTTTAACAGGAGTTCTTCCGTTGTAAAAGGGCTGGGAATTACTGGTTTACGCTATCAGATAAGCTACTACATTGCAACCAAAAATTAAGGCTATTTTATGTAGTGTGTGTGTATAATATACTCTACACATGGTAGTAACCTGTCTCATCAATGTAACTTTCCCATGCTCAATCTCGAAAAATGATCACTGGCTGTGGGTTAAATGGCTACATTTTTACTTTAATTCATGGCAACATATTGAATGAAATAAGACTCCAACAGAATTTCTCTGGATATTGTCTGCCAATTAAACTTACACAGAGGTCAATGTCTCCTTTCATCACTTACTGAAAACAGAGAACCCCAAGGAATTTGGTTCACGTTTATACCCGGATACATTGGTTTAATTAGTAAAACAATACTAATGTGTATTACACCTAAACGCATTACAATTGTAATACAAGTGCTGTGGGCTGGAAAGCAACCAATACACAGGACAGTTTGCATAAAAGAAAAATGAAAGCTGGAGATACTTGAGTAAACACAAGCAAGGGACCATGACAACTTTCTAAAAAGGATTTGTATTTTTGATACTTGCAATGAACAGCTCTGTCCTCTAGGGATGATCACTACCAGCAAGAATCTGTATCAGGCAAGACTCAGCTGCTTAAAGGCGTGGATTCTGTTTTGAGTAGTGACTCACAAATCACATCCATAAAAATAGAGAAATATATTAAAGGCTTAAGCAGAAATAGCTCGTGCAGGGACTACCAACGCTGCAAGACACCGATAAAAAAAACTTTTATAATATGGTACATTACTTAGAGAAACCTAAGTGATTTATACGGATACTGTACAGGGCATAAAGTAAGACAGCAATTCTAAAGATAATCCTTCAGACATCGCTGGACACTACAGAATATGTCATTCATGGCAGCAGGTCTGACCCAGGGTTCCAGAGGTAACAGCGCCACACCTGGGCACTGGTACTTGAAGGGGCCCAAAGTCTCCTCAACCACATAACAATACAACAGTAATGTAAATGGCACCTGGTAGGTGAAGGGCCTTTTAAAAGTTTTTGCATTGGGGCCCAGGAGCTTCATGTTACAACTCTGGGTATGAACATTCTTTTCTCCATGCTCTTTATGCAGGTGGGGAGGAAGGAAATCGGGAAAAGAAAGCACTGAATGGCCATGCATGGGAATGGGGCACACACAGCGTTTAGGTGCATTTTGTGCAGCATTTGGAATGATGTCTTAGAAAGGTCTCCACACACAATGTTTTGGTCTGTGGTGTTTTTATGCTGTTTTTGTAGTCAGTGGCATTTTATTCAAATTGAAGTACGCTGAAAATATACTGGTTTTTTTCTGCCATTTTTCCCGTAGAATTCATTAGGCTTTTCAATATAATGTTATTTTTAAAAAACGTCACTTAATGTGTTTTTAAATGCAAACCCTTTAAAAGAATCCCTGTTTCAACCTGGCCTTGGGATTGGGTAGTGCTGCCATCAGTTTTGATGACCGTGAAAGGATCCAACAGTAATTTCTATTGAAAAACAGCTCCGTAGTTAAAAGCTATTTGCAGGATCAGTAACACCCACCGGGTGTAGAAGGGTGTAACACTAATTTAAAATAATGAGAGCTTTCCTCTTATTTTACATGAGCGACATCATATATTAAGAAAACATATAGTCCAATTTAATGAAGAAATTACATATTTAGTTCCAATAAAAATACTTGTTTCCACCTGGCAGATGTTACTGAAATAGGATTTTTTTTTTCTACATGGCGAGCTTCGGAAAGTTATTTTTACATGAAGGCACTCCGAGGTTTGTGTAATCAGTAGTAGTTGTTTTCTGAACTGACACAGTTCTACCATGCTGGTGATGTGCACTTGGCATTTTCAGAATCTGCAGGAAGACGATAGATTGATTTGTTAAACTTAATGCTGTTATTTTGGAAAGCTAGATGAGCAGGTTCTAAAAAGTCTTCTAAGGGCATATGTTTGTTGATATAAGGATCGGTAAAATTGATCATTATGAGTGGGCAGTTTATTGCCACAAATGTGTAACCCAATCCCATCTAAATTATTATACTGTAGTTGTTGCATATGTATACTTTAAGTGGTTCTGATCTCTTTATCTGGTCCTTATCCATGAAAAAAAAATTCTCTGTTATATTCTGATACCAAGAGACAGAGATATAGATCGTAGCTCAACCAGATTCCATTGGAAATCTGTACCTAGGAGTGTTTGCTTAGGTCGTATACTGAAGAAGAACAGTAGTTATTACCTTTAGTGCTGCTAGTTCTGACACTAAAATGAGAGCACAGCTAGAATGCTTGTTTATAGTCTATAAGCCTACTATTCCGCAAGTCAAATAACAAATCATTTTACAACTACAAATGTCCTGCACTTCAAAATGTAGTTAAAGATGTACTGTAAGGGTATGTTCACACAGTCTATTTTCAGTAGTTTGTTGGGCTGTAAACGCCCCGAAAAACGGCTGAAAATACGGGGGCTAAACGCCTCCAAACATCTGCCAGTTGATTTCAATGGGAAAAATGGCGTTCTGTTCCCACGGGGTATTTTTTACGTGGCTGTTTTTAAAAACGGCTCGTTAAAAAACGCCCCGTAAAAAATAAGTGCATGTCACTTCTTGAGCCGTTTTTGGAGCCGTTTTTCATTGACTCAATAGAAAAACAGCTCCAAAAACGGCCGTAAAAACGCTGCTAAAAACGCAAGTTGCTTAAAAAGCGGCTGAAAATCAGTATTTACAGCCGTTTTTTGTTAAGCGTGTGAATATAGCCTAAAGGTGCACTATTTTTTATTACGTTTTCAAAATTAGAATAATATATATCACAATAGTACCAAACAAAGGTGGTTGAAAATAAACATCTTGGTGGTCATGTATAGTATGTGGCATTTCGTAGGTAAGAGATGCAAAAGGAGAGAAAAGAAGGACTCTTAGGGTATGTTCACACGCTTAACAAGAAACAGTTGTAAAATACGGAGCTGTTTTCAAGGGAAAACAGCCTCTGATTTACAGCCGTTTTTTATGTATCAAGCGTTTTTGATGCGTTTTTTTACAGCCGTTTTTTAGCTGTTTTTCTATTGACCCAATGAAAAACGGCTCCAAACACAGCTCAAGAAGTGACATGCACTTCTTTTTTATGGGGCGTGGGAACGGAACGCTGTTTTTCCTATTGAAATCAATGGGCAGATGTTTGGAGGCGTTCAGCCTCCGAATTATTAAACGGCTGAAAATAGGCCGTGTGAACATACCCTAAGTGTTCTTGAAATTTAACTTGAAATTGTAAGGGAATCTGCTATGATAACAGACCCCTTTAACACACCATCACACCATCGACAGGGTAAATTTCCCTTTTGTAAAATCTCCCGACCAATATGTGTAACATGCCCATAAATTTTCATTGCCCATGTGTACGGCAAAAGAGTGTCCTTTTGATATACGGTTGGCTAGTGTACATCCGTACACTGTTGCCTTAGCTGTATTTAAAAGTGATCTTCTATACAACTGTATGCAATAAAAAAATAAAAAAATGCACAGTATTTTATTTTATTTTTTTATAGAAGTCAATGGGAGACGTATGCAACGGTATACAGCCTACAGTTCCATACATCTGGGGCATGCATTTGGTGAACCGTTTCAAAGGGTCCCACCAAATCTTATCCCCAAATAGTATGAAACTAACCTACGTAAACATGTCAGTGGGTTCTACTGCACCCACTAAACTTGCCCCAAACTCCCATTCCGAATACAGTAAATGCTGTATATAAATCACATCCACCTTCTAATATATATATACTGCACAGTAATTTCTCTAATTTTCGTAAGGATCTTCTTAGGTCTGGAAAGTAAACTTGTTCTAGTTTCCAGTAATAATATGTTATTATTTTGTAACATGCACATTTGAATGTATGCTTAGTGCATTGTTTTATTTGTATTTAAAATGTGTGCTCCTTGGACTGTAGCTTGCAAATCTGAATGTAAGAAATGTACTCGCTGCAGAAGCGGAATAATATATGTGAACGGTTTCACTAGAGGTTGCACTTGTATAAATTGCTCCAGGGCATACTTACATCTGCTGCTAGCCTCTGTGAACATGGTTAAGCAGTGGAAATATTACCAATTTTGGCATGCCAGACCTTTAATTCTCCCAGTTTGATACTGTTTCTTCTCGACAAATAAAAACTCATCTTTTCTATAAAAAAAAACAAGTGCGCTCTATGATACATAAATGCATTGTTCTTCAGTGGGTCGGTGAGGACATTCTGGGAATACGCTATGCACTATATATTTACTCTCTCGTTCTTTTCTTTGGTATTATAAAGCAGGGAGGGGTATAGAACAGGAACAAATATTAATATGGAGCCTCTCGATGATTAAATATGTTTAGAAAAGTAACATTACTTGTTCCATATGACTTGCTATGGAAGTTTTTTCTTTTCCATGATGCAGTTGACTTATGGCAGTCAGTTAAAGCATAACATACATAGATTACCTCATAGCTTTTGGTTTAGACCTTATGTTTTAAGGAATATTGTTCCCTGCTGTAACATAAAATATTACAAGTCACTAAAGCAATGGGCTTAATAAAAGTTACAAATGTTTGTATGTTAGTAACTGGGGTGTTTGAATGCCCAAAATAAATGTCAGATTTCAAATTTGTGAACTATAAAAAGTGCACCAACACCCTGTTACTAGGCAACTCAGCTACATCTGCTGTTTTCGGAATGCTTCTTTATAATCCCTGCTCCTCTGGAAGCCCATCTGATCTTTCGAAAGACTTTGTCCAGCTTGTAATGCAAAGTCTCTGGCACACAATATATCAGAATGATGCTATGGTAGCTTCCAGGGTCTGCTGATATATGCAAGGTTTTATGCCAAACATGTATTCAAGTATTGGATATGCACTATCTATAGAAGACAGTCCACTAAAAAAAAACTGAAATTATAATAAAAAAAGGAATTGGCAAGTAAGCAACAAACTTTTCTGGGTCAAACAGTTACTTTTTAAAATAATGCAAAACTATGTAATGCATGTGTGTCAACCGTCCTAAGCAATCTGACGGAAAAGACGTAGTGCAGAGACATTGCTGCAATCTACCCTACTAGAAACTGAGAATGAAATGCTGGATGCTAATCACTGCAATATGCTGGATATTAATGGCATACCATAGTGTATATGCAAAATAGCTCTCTTCCAGGCGCTAGAAGACTGTTTCTAGCGCCACCTATAACTGACTAACCCTGTAAGTCAATGTCTGACTCTTTATAGACCCTTGAAACATGACTGTAAAGGGTTGGACATTGACCTACAGGTGGCACTAGAGAGGCAGTTTTCTACCTTCTAGTGGAGAGATATTTTGCACAGCTGGATCTCTGCAAGAAAATTCACAACCTTCCAAAAACATAGTACATGCTAAAACATGCCCTCATCATCTACCGCAACATCCTTCTCTGTGGCTTCCCATCTAACACTCTTGAACCCCTCCAATCCACCCTCATCTCGGATGTCAGGTTAATCTACCTCATCCCTTTTTTCACGTGTGCCTCTCCCCTCTGCCAATTAATTCACTGGCTATCCATTGCCCAGAAAATTCAGTTTAAAATATCAAGAATGACATACAAAGCTGTCCACAACCTGCCCTCTCCATACATACATCTCTACCTTAATCTCCTGACACCTCCACACACATAATACACAACTCTCTAGACCAACACATCAGACTCTCTCCCATCATCCAAACTTTTACATGCAACCTGAAAACCCACCTCTTCAGAAAAGCTTACAACCTGCAATAACCCTTCTGCCACTACTCTACCGGATGAACAGCTTCTACCCTCACCTACTGTCTCTTTCCCCCATCCCTTGTAGATTGAAGGCCCTTGCAGGCAGGGTTCCCTTTCCATCTGTACCGGTCTGTCATTCATTTAGCTCATGTTTATTGTACTTGCTTTTATTGTCTCATGTTGTCGCTCTTCGTACGTACAGTACCCTGGAAATAATGGCGCTTTAAAATAAATAATAATTATAATAGTGTACTAGACATTATTGGCTGCAATGCTCTGGGCTTTGCTAATTGAAGTGTACGGAAGAGACCCATATATATGTGTGTGTGTATATATATATATATATATATATATATATATATATATATAAATACGGCTTCACAGTATGCTAGGCATTGGTGAGAGGTCCTATTATTTATAAAGTGTTACGTTTCTGCAGCACTTTATAGAGACTACTCCAGGGGCAGACATAACAGCTTCCTATTGTCTATTGGATTGTAGGGACTGAGCTAATGACTTTTATGGCTTACAAATACCGGTGGATTGTTATAGTGACATAAAGTGATGAGCTACTAAAGTACAAGGAGCCCATATACTGTTTTTGTAAAGAGGCCTTCTGCTGTCTGTGTGCACCCCTGGACCATTTATTTACAATAGCGTCTACCTCAAGCAAAATGTATATTCTGGTGAACCCTCCCACAGGCCTATTTGACAGGAACATATTAGCAATATAATAACTGCAGGCAGATCCCCATATACTCATACCCATGAGACCACAATTATAGAGCATCAATACTAAACACTATCCCACCATTGCAACATGGCATGTACGCTAGAAAGGGGTCTTCATTACATAAGGATTTCAAAGTGGTGTTTCTTTTTTATAAAATGAAGGAATACATGTTGCCTTTTAGTCATCATGATTTATTAAATCTATAGATATAATTCACCATAGATGGAATGTACTAGGTACCTGGTTCAAAGCAGTCTTTCTTTTATATGCCGATCTTGACTGTGGTCTCCAATTCAGATAGATAGGCAGTCCACCAATATTGAATATGGTCTGCAATTTGTATCCTTATCATAAAAACAGACTTGGTTATATTCTATCATGGTCATGTACACAGGTATATTACATCTAGATGTGCCTTCTAGCTCTTTGAGAATGCATTGTTGGTGACATCTCTGTCTATCTAAACGTAATACAATAGGTTTAGTGCAGTCTTTTGCAAAATCACAGAAAGAACACGTGATATCACTATGAGATGAGCCACTTAGCAGAAAATATGTGATAGCAAAAGAAGGCAGGTTATCTGTAATACAATAGACACTGGGAATTTCTCATCCTCGAGACAGCGCCCAAAAGTTTATAGATTTTTTTAAATGTGTCCGATGGGGGATTGGGGAAGTCAGATCGAGGGAAACAATGTATGAGGCCCAACATGGGTGACTACCTTGCTATAGCTCACGGGCTGAAATCTACGCATGCTATGAGCTAGCGTATGTTTCTGCTATAATTTACACCAGTTTTCTGCTGTAAATTATTAGAAATTTGTTAGGCTGCTGTGTACCCGCCCCATTTTGTGAAGCCACACCCCTTTTTACCAAAGTGGCGAGCGACTTTTGGTTCCTTTTGCAACTTTTCTACACCAGAAAACCAACAGAGAAAGGTTGATAAATTTCCCCCAATATATAGTATCACTCAGCATATTGTACTACTACATATTACAGTGAGTAGGGCAGATTTATTAAGACTGGCGTTTCACACGGCAGACTTAATAACCAAATCCCTGGAGTAAGGGAACGCCTTTTAATAAATGTGTTGCATCTTTTCGCTGGACGTGCAGGACAATTGTGGTTTGTCATGCGTCACAATTGTGACGTAACAATTGTGCCCCATCCAACCCCCCAACACATAAAATAAAAATAAATACCTCTTCCCCTCACGGGTCACCCTCTTTATGCTGCGGCTCATTCATGTATTTGATGCAGCGCTAATAACTCATAAGTGCTGCGTCGCATAGGTACTGTCGTTGCCTGGCGTCAGTAACTTGAATGAACTGCGCTATGAAGAGGGAGCCGGTGGGTACCCAGTGGGGAGAAGAGAAGCGGAGCGTTGAGGTAAGTGTTCATTTGTTTTGTTTTTTTGTTTTTTTAATGTGTCCAATATGGAAAGGATAAGGGGTAGTCAGATTCGGGGGCAAGGTGCTAGGCCTGGCATGGGCTGGTATGAAACGTCAGTCTTAATAAATCTGCCCCTTTGTGTGTTGAGCACTGCTGCTGATAACAATGAACTAGTCTGTCACAGTTATGTATGCATGCTTTCTTTTCTCATTAATCTAACAGTAATACAAAACTGCAACTATTCATTTATAGTTTTATATAATGCTGACATATACCACAGTGCTGTACAGACAATACACCTACATCACCCCATGCACCCACTGAAGCTCACAATCTAATTTCTAATCTGTATTTCTACACACTAGGACCACTTCAAACCTTACCATTCTGAACTATATTATAGTGTATAAGCAATCTATGCACACGATACACTATAATATCAACAAATAAACTGTACCATCTGCCCGCTCATATGAAAGTCTACCACATCAGAACATTTCCATTATCATTCAATTTCCTTTACTTTCTCATAGGCCATTACCTAGTATGAGAAATAGTTGTGGCACTTCAAGTCAGGGAAAGGTGTGAATGAGGAACTGATGGAAGCCAGTACAAACCATTTATTTAACACTTCCCTGGTGTGACCATATGTCTGCAACCTGATGCTTTACAATAGATGTTCATACCTTGAGTTAAAGTTACACAATTTTATACTTGGACTAGTGTGTTTTTTTGTTTTTTTTTTCATTAAAGCACATAGTTGCATACATAACAGTTCAATTTTTTATAACTATAATTATTATTATTATTATAATTTTTATTATTATTATTATTAGCACACTACAAACTGTTATAGACGATCTATAGTTTGTGACTGGGACACAGATTATTGGCTTTCTGGTATATTGTATATCGTATAGGTGATATGGTAAAACAGCCTGTCTTTGCTGTTGAACTGACAGCGAAGTTGGAGGAAATTTGAAATCCTTCAGATGTCCTGCTTTAGTATTGGATTGCTCCTGCTATTTGTTCTTCAATTCCATAATATATTATAAGTTTACTAAATCAAAATTTTTACATAGAAGATAATAAAAAAAATTAATGTCAGGCCACTTTCACATGGCAGTGTTTTGGTTAGTATTCTGCATCAGTATTTGGAAGCCGAAACCGAGTGGGTCTAAAACGCGGAAAAAGTACAATCTTTTTATTATACTTTTCTCTGGACTGGTTTAAGCTTCCAAAAACTGAAGCAAAATACTGAACTATTGCCGTGTGAAAGTAGCCTCAGGCTCAATGTACACGGCGTTGCCGAGTTCATGGATAGTGTATGATGGCACACAGAGTCGCTATGGATCCATAGTAAATAGCCTAGGCCTTTTACCAGCAGCAGTTATACATGACCTTTATATGATAACGTACTCTAAGGCTAGCCATACACTTCAGATAGCTGTCAGGCGAACGCTCGTTCAGCTGACAGCTATTCCTCCCGACTGCCCCATACACATGCACGCTCGGCTCGGCTCAGTGTGTATTTTCAAAAGGGAGAAGGTAGAAAGCCGCGGCCAGACTCCTCTTACAATCCGCTGCCAGACTCCTCTTACAATCCGCTGCCAGACTCCTCTTACAATCCGCTGCCAGACTCCTCTTACAATCCACTGCCAGACTCCTCTTACAATCCGCTGCCAGACTCCTCTTACAATCCGCTGCCAGACTCCTCTTACAATCCGCTGCCAGACTCCTCTTACAATCCGCTGCCAGACTCCTCTTACAATCCGCTGCCAGACTCCTCTTACAATCCGCTGCCAGACTCCTTTTACAAGCCGCTGTTTTCTCCTCCTCCTCTAGCAGATTAACCCTTTACAAGCAGCTGTCTCTTCCTCCTCCTCTAGGAAATAAACCCTTTATAAGCAGAAGCGTCTTCCTCCTTTAGCATATTAACCCTTTACAAGCAGCTTTATTCTCCTCCTAGTTGTTTAACCCTTTACAAGCAGCTGTCTCCTTGTCCTACTCTGGGGGATTAACCCTTAAAAAGCAGAAATTCCCTCCTCGTTTAGCAGATTAACCCTTTACAAGCAGCTTTCTCCTCCTCCTTTAGTTTATTAACCCTTTATAGGCAGCTGTATCTTCCTCCTCCTCCTCTAGTTGATTAACCCTTTACAAGCGCTGTTTCCTCCTCCTCTAGCAGATTAACCCTTTATAATCAGCTGTTTCCTATAGCTGCATCCTCCTCCTCCTCTAGCAGATTAACAATTTGCAAGCAGCTGTGTCCTCCTCCTCTTGCAGAATAAGCCTTTACAAGCAGCGGTCATCTCAGTCTTCTGACATGGCTGGTAAATAACAGTATTCTGTATGAAGTAAAATGCAGGCTCCTGGCTGAAGGTGAAGAGAATTTTTGCCTGATTTGTGCTTCGTCCATTTGTCACTCATAAAAAGGCATTGGGCAATTATTTCACCGGGTTTGAGATTCACTTTTAATGAATATATGAGAAAAACAGTGGAATCAATTCTCTCATTGTATTCTATGAAGCAGCAAATTGACAAAACAGCTAAACAGACAAATTGATTCCCCCACCCTGAATCCACGGTGTAAAATCAGTGTGTATCCCCCCTCACAGTTGGTATATCCCAGAGAAGAAAAGAGTATTATCAGATTTTGAAATTCTGAAATTAAAGAAAAAATCTGTGTACTTTTCTGCTGATAATATGTGTAGGATATAATCCTTAGCATTGCATCTATTGTCACTTTCTGTGTTTTTCTAAGAACCGACAGGTCCTCTTTAATATCTTACAAACAGCTTCTATAGGTTTGTTTCAAGCTTCTCCAAAGAAAAAATTCATATATAAAAGTTTGGCCACTGTTTAGTCCAATTCTATGCAATCAATGTTTGTAAAATAATATAGACAGTTTTGTACACTGCTGTAACCAGTATTTGTATTTTCTATTTTTGCACATCTGTAAATTTTCAGATCATCAAACTACTTTTAATATTAGACAAAGATAACACAAGTAAACACAAAGTGCTGTTTTTAAATAATCATTTCATTTAATGAAGGAAAAATGCTGTTCAGCCCTTGCTGACCGTATGTGGAAAAAGTAATTGCCCCCTTAGATACTAAATCAAGCAGTTAACCAAATTCAATTGACAATTGGGTTTAATTTCACTAGCCGCACCCAGGCATGATTACTGCCAGACATGTTGAATCTAAACATCACTTAATTGCCACCAGTCTGGCAATGTGAAGCAAGCTAGAAGGACTCAAAATGCAGCACATGATGCCACGTTCTAAAAAGATTCAAATTTAGATGCCAAAGTCATTGAAATATACCAACCTGGAAAGGGTTACAAAGCCATTGCTGAGGTACTAGGACTAGTATATATATATATATATATATATATATATATATATACACCAGCAAAAAAGGCAGCAGCACTCAAATCCAGGCAAAGAGTCCTTTTGTAAATGGGTGCCAGCAAGTGGTCTCGATCCAAAGACCATACAGATATCCAAAGAATAAATCCTGTAGCACTCCAGTAGTCAAGATAAGAAAAAACTGTGATTTATTTATGCCAACATGGCAAGTGCAATGTTTCTGACGAACATTAGGACCTTCCTCAAGCTTGAAAAAGCACTTGCCAGGATTTATTCTTTGGATAGATATATATACAGTGGAGGAAATAAGTATTTGATCCCTTGCTGATTTTGTAAGTTTGCCCACTGTCAAAGTCATGAACAGTCTAGAATTTTTAGGCTAGGTTAATTTTACCAGTGAGAGATAGATTATATAAAAAAAAAAAAATAAATCACATAGTCAAAATTATATATATTTATTTGCATTGTGCACAGAGAAATAAGTATTGGATCACCTACCGACTATTAAGAGTCCAGCCTCCTCCAGACCAGTTACATGCTCCAAATCAACTTGGTGCCTGCATTAAAGACAGCTGTCTTAAATGGTCACCTGTATAAAAGACTCCTGTCCACAGACTCAATTAATCAGTCTGACTCTAACCTCTACAACATGGGCAAGACCAAAGAGCTTTCTAAGGATGTCAGGGACAAGATCATAGACCTGCACAAGGCTGGAATGGGCTACAAAACCATAAGTAAGATGCTGGGTGAAAAGGAGACAACTGTTGGTGCAATAGTAAGAAAATGGAAGACATACAAAATGACTGTCAATCGACATCGATCTGGGGCTCCATGCAAAATCTCAGCTCGTGGGGTATCCTTGATCCTGAGGAAGGTGAGAGCTCAGCCGAAAACTACACGGGGGGTACTTGTTAATGATTTCAAGGTAGCTGGGACCACAGTCACCAAGAAAACCATTGGTAACACATTACGCCATAATAGATTAAAATCCTGCAGTGCC
Source organism: Rhinoderma darwinii (assembly GCF_050947455.1). Classification (NCBI taxonomy): domain Eukaryota; kingdom Metazoa; phylum Chordata; class Amphibia; order Anura; family Rhinodermatidae; genus Rhinoderma; species Rhinoderma darwinii. The sequence goes on from NC_134687.1 coordinate 360,484,724, forward strand.
CGCAAGGTCCCCCTGCTCAAGAAGGCACATGTACAGGCCCGTCTGAAGTTTGCAAATGAACATCTGGATGATTCTGAGAGTGATTGGGAGAAAGTGCTGTGGTCAGATGAGACTAAAATTGAGCTCTTTGGCATTAACTCAACTCGCCGTGTTTGGAGGAAGAGAAATGCTGCCTATAACCCAAAGAACACCATCCCCACTGTCAATCATGGAGGTGGAAACATTATGTTTTGGGGGTGTTTCTCTGCTAAGGGCACAGGACTACTTCACCGCATCAATGGGAGTATGGATGGAGCCATGTACCGTCAAATCCTGAGTGACAACCTCCTTCCCTCCACCAGGACATTAAAAATGGCTCGTGGCTGGGTCTTCCAGCACGACAATGACCCGAAACATACAGCCAAGGCAACAAAGGAGTGGCTCAAAAAGAAGCACATTAAGGTCATGGAGTGGCCTAGCCAGTCTCCAGACCTTAATCCCATCGAAAACGTATGGAGGGAGCTGAAGATCCGAGTTGCCAAGAGACAGCCTCGAAATCTTAATGATTTACAGATGATCTGCAAAGAGGAGTGGGCCAAAATTCCATCTAACATGTGTGCAAACCTCATCATCAACTACTAAAAATGTCTGACTGCTGTGCTTGCCAACAAGGGTTTTGCCACCAAGTATTAAGTCTTGTTTGCCAAAGGGATCAAATACTTATTTCTCTGTGCACAATGCAAATAAATATATATAATTTTGACAATGTGATTTTCTATTTTTTTTTAATATAATCTATCTCTCACTGGTAAAATTAACCTAGCCTAAAAATTCTAGACTGTTCATGCCTTTAACAGTGGGCAAACTTACAAAATCAGCAAGGGATCAAATACTTATTTCCTTCACTGTATATATATATATATATATATATACATATATATATATAGCACACTCCAAAATATGAGACAGCACTCCAGTTATAGTGAAAAATAGGATCACTTTACTCACCCCTTGCAACGTTTCAGCCCTACTCCATGGGGCCTTTCTCAAACATTGCTTGAGAAAGGCCCCATGGAGTAGGGCTGAAACGTTGCAAGGGGTGATTAAAGTGATCCTATTTTTCACTATAACTGGAGTGCTGTCTTGTGTTTTGGAGTGTGTTGGTTATTTGGGACACTGGTCGTGTGTCTGAATGGGAACTTTTCCACCCTACACAGAAGGAACGGTGCTGCTTTTTCTTTGTTTTATATATTTTCTTTTGTTTTATAGTATATATATATATATACTTATTTATTTTTGTCATGAGTTTTCAGTGCTCATGACACCTACAAACTACAAATTTTGTCCATTTAGACTTATTTAAGAGGGCTGCCAAATAAAACTTAAAATTATCTGTGCTATATCGATATCCAGATATAAGATAAGAGCACTTGAGAATTTACCATGGACTATGCTTGCCAGTAGAGATGAGCGAACTTATCAAAAGTTCGGTTCGGCTAGTTCGCCGAATTTCACAAAAAAGTTCGGTTCGGACCGAACTAGTTCTGACCGAACCTGTCACTTACGTGCGCCGAGCATGCTACTGTCCAGGGTGCTGATAGAGTTAATGGGCTGCACTAACTCTTTCAGCAACCTTCACAGTACATGCTCGGCGCGCGGAAAATACCATTTAAATGTAATAAAAAAATAAAAATTATACGTTCGTACTTACTTTCCTCCTGTCCGGCCTCCAGCGATGACGTTTCATCCCTTTCGCCGCTGCAGCCAATCACAGGCTGTAGTGGCGGTCACGTACGTCAGGATGACGCTTCATCCCACGTGACCGCCTCTGCAGCCAATCACAGGCTGCAGCGGCGACATGAATGAAACGTCATCGCTGGAGGCCGGACAGGAGGAAAGTAAGTATGAACGTATTATTATTATTTTTTGGCATGTATGTATGTTGGCATGTATGTATGTATGTTGTATGTTGTCATGTATGTATGTATGTATATATGTGCATGTATGTTTGCATGTATGTATATATGTGCATGTGTGTATGTATATTTGCATGTATATATTTGCATGTATGTATGTATGTTTGCATGTATGTATGTTTGCATGAATGTATGTTTGTATGTATGTATGTATGTATGTATGTATGTTTGCATGAATGTATGTTTGCATGAATGTATGTTTGCATGTTGTCATGTATGTATGTATGTATGTATGTTGTCATGTATGTATGTATATCTGTGCATGTATGTTTGCATGTATGTTGGCATGTATGTATATATGTGCATGTTTGTATGTATATTTGCATGTATGTATGTATGTATGTTTGCATGTATGTATTTTTGCATGTATGTTGTCATGTATGTATGTATGTATGTTGTCATGTATGTATATATGTGCATGTGTGTATGTATATTTGTATGTATGTATGTTTGCATGTATGTTTGCATGAATGTATGTTTGCATGTATGTATGCATGTTTGTATGTATATTTGCATGTGTGTATATATATATATGTATGTATGTATGTTGTCATGTATGTATGTATGTATATATGTGCATGTATGTTGGCATGTATGTGCATGTGTGTATGTATGTATGTATATTTGCATGTATGTATGTTGTCATGTATGTATGTATATATGTGCATGTATGTTTGCATGTATGTTGGCATGTATGTATACATGTGCATGTTTGTATGTATATTTGCATGTATATATGTTTGCATGTGTGTATGTATGTTTGCATGTATGTATGTTTGCATGTATGTATGTTGTCATGTATGTTTGTATGTATGTTGTCATGTATGTATGTATATATGTGCATGTATGTATGTTTGCATGTTTTTATTTTTGCATGTATGTTTGCATGTATGTTTATATATATATATGTGCATGTATTTATGTTTGCATGTATATTTGTGCATGCTTGTATATATGTATTATGTATCTTTGCATGTTTGTTTGTATGTATGTTTTCATGTGTGTGTGTGTATGCATGTATGTATGATAGTTTGCATGTATATATGTGTGTATGTTTGCATGTATGTATATTTGCATGTATATATGTGCATGCTTGTATATATGTATGTATGTATGTTTGTATATATGTATGTATATTTGTATATATGTATGTATGTATGGCCATGTATGATACTGTCTGCTGGCGCCCTGTATCTAAGTCAACTTCACGGCAGGCTTCTATACATGGTATAACAGTCAGTATCACACATTAAACTGAATCTAAGCCTACGACATGTTTTATTTCATTATTTTATTTTTTTACAGGTTTGGTGTTTGGACTACGTCGGTTTCGAGGACTACTTCGATGACGGTTTTTTTTCTACAATAAAATGGTTAATGAGGGTTGTGTTGGGGGTGCTTTATTTCAATAAAATATTTTATCTATATCTTTGTCTTTTTCTTTTCAAATTTTATTATTACCACTTTAGTAATGGCCGCTGTCTGAGTGACAACATCCATTACTAATGCGAGGCTTAGTGTTAGCCGGTGCAGAGGCTAACACTAACCACCATTATTACCCCGGTACCCAAAACCACCAGGGGTGCCGGGAAGAGCCAGGTACGATCCAGTACCCGACCATCTGTTGTGATGGTCGGGCTCTGGGGCGGCCGCAGGCTGGTATTATGAGGCTGGGAAGGGCCAAAAACAGTGGACCTTCCCACCCTTGTAATGCTAGGCTGCTGCTGCTGCGTTGTATCTGGCTGGTTATAAAAGTGGGGGGGACCCCACGTCATTTTTTTAAATTATTTATTTATTTACATTTTTTTTTTTTAAAAAGACATGGGGTTCCACCCAATTTATCATAACCAGCCACATACAACACAGTGTTATTAGCCTGGGAATGGACAAAACCAGTGGCCCTTCCCACCCATGTAATGCCAGACTGCTGCGGCCTTGTATATGGCTGGTTATTAAAAATGTGGGGGACCCGTCTATTGCTAAATTTGTTAAATTCCAAAAAAAAAACGACGTGGGGGTCCCCCCCATTTTTATAACCAGCCCGATACAACACAGCAGCAGCAGCCTAGCATTACAAGGGTGGGAAGGTCCACTGATTTTGGCCCTTCCCAGCCTCATAATACCAGCCTACGGCCGCCCCAGTACCCGACCATCACAACAGATGGTCGGGTACTGGATCGTACCAAGCTCTTCCCGGCACCCCTGGTGGTGGTGGGTACCGGGGTAATAATGGGTGGTTAGTGCTAGCCTCTGCACCGGCTAACACTAAGTACCGCCTTAATAATGGACGCTGTCAATCAGCCAACTGCCATTATCTAGGCACTAATAAAGTTTGAAAAAAAAACACAAAGACAATTCTTTTTTATTGAAATAAGAAATCCCCAACAAAACCCTCGTTAACCATTTTATTAAAATTTGAAAAAACGCAGATCTACGCAGTAGTCCAACGAATCGTAGATGTAGTCCAATCGGTACATCAAAATCTGCAACAACATAAAAAAACAGTTATCAATGTGAACAATACCAATACTTCTACTCTCCTACACACATATATACACGCACACACAAACAAACAACCATACACAGACACACATATATACACAAACACAACAAGATATACACACACACATAAACAGACAAACACATATACACGAACTCACACATATCCAAACACACACACACACACACACACACACAGTTATACACACATACACGAACACATATACACAAACACATATACAAACAAAAACACACATACCCAAACACACATATACACAAACACATATACACAAACACACCCATATATACACACAAACACACACCCATATACACACATATACACATATACAAAAACACACACAAACATCTACACACAAACATATACACAAATACACCCATATATACACAAACATATACACAAAACACATATACACAAACACACCCATATATACACACACACATATAAAAACAAAAACAGACAAAGTCACATACCCAAACACACATATATACACAAACACACATACACAAACACGGTTTCTTTTAAATGCTGCTGGGGAACCCGCTCGATCCACTATATAAGGCTGCGCTACAGTGCAGCATTTAAAAGAAACAGGATCCTGACCTGTCCATAGAGTTTAAGGCAGCACAGAGTATTTCAGGAGATGAGCGTGCAGATTCAGTGCTGCTGCGAACTCTGCTCTTACCATTACGTAGCTCTCAGTCTGTTACCTCTCCTCCACTCCTGTCCTCCAGAACACCTTCACATGATTGGCAAGTCACCACGTAATGGTAAGAGCAGAGTTCACAGCAGCACAGAGTATTTCAGGAGATGAGCGTGCGGATCTTGTGCGGGGTGGTGACTTGCCAATCATGTGAAGGTGTTATTGAGGACAGGAGTGGAGGAGAGGTAACAGACTGAGCTACGTAATGGTAAGAGCAGAGTTCACAGCAGCACTGAATCTGCACGCTCCTCTCCTGAAATACTCTGTGCTGCTGTGAACTCTGTTCTTACCATTACGTAGCTCAGTCTGTTACATCTCCTCCACTCCTGTCCTCTATAACACGTTCACATGATTGGCAAGTCACCACCACGCACAAGATCCGCACGCTCATCTCCTGAAATACTCTGTGCTGCTGTGAACTCTGCTCTTACCATTACGTGGTGACTTGGCAATCATGTGAAGGTGTTCTTGAGGACAGGAGTGGAGGAGAGATAACAGACTGAGAGCTACGTAATGGTAAGAGCAGAGTTCACAACAGCACTGAATCTGCACGCTCATCTCCTGAAATACTCTGTGCTGCCTTAAACTCTGTGGACAGGTCAGGATCCTGTTTCTTTTAAATGCTGTACTGTAGCGTAGCCTTATATAGTGGATCGAGCGGGTTCCCTAGCAGCATTTAAAAGAAACAGGATCCTGACCTGTCCACAGAGTTTAAGGCAGCACAGAGTATTTCAGGAGATGAGCACGGGCAGCCGTTCGTTTTTCCGAGCCGTGCTCCCATCATGCACACGACCGTAAAAACACCCGTTATTGCGGGTCGTAATTACGACCCGCAATAACGGGCTCATAGACTTCTGTTACCCACGGGTACCTTTCCGTATTCTCACGGGAAGGTGCCCGTGCCGTTAAAAAAATAGAACATGTTCTATTTTTCTATTTTACGGGCCGTGCTGCTATAATTATAATGACAGCACGGTTCGCAAAAGCGGCCGGCTGCCCGTGGCCGGCCGGCCGTGCTCGTAGTTACGAGTCGTAATTACGAGCACGGCCCGTAAAATAAAAAAATAGAACATGTTCTATCTTTTTAACGGCACGGGCACCTTCCCGTGAGAAAACGGGAAGGTACCCGTGGCTAACAGAAGTCTATGGGCCCGCTATTTCGGGTCGTAATTACGACCCGTGATAACGGGTGTTTTTATGGTCGACTCGTGTGCATGAGGCCCCGTAATGACGGGTGGCTACATGTGTGCACCCATCATTACGGCAGCGTTGCTAGGTGACGTCAGTAAGGGTATGTGCACACACACTAATTACGTCCGTAATTGACGGACGTATTTCGGCCGCAAGTACCGGACCGAACACCCTGCAGGGAGCCGGGCTCCTAGCATCATATTTATGTACGATGCTAGGAGTCCCTGCCTCTCCGTGGAACTACTGTCCCGTACTGAAAACATGATTACAGTACGGGACAGTTGTCCTGCAGAGAGGCAGGGACTCCTAGCATCGTACATAAGTATGATGCTAGGAGCCCGGCTCCCTGCACTGTGTTCGGTCCGGTACTTGCGGCCGAAATACGTCCGTCATTTACGGACGTAATTAGTGTGTGTGCACATACACTAAATAGTCACTGTTCAGGGTGCTGAAAGAGTTAACTGATCGGCAGTAACTGTTTCAGTACCCTGGACAGTGACTACCGATCACAGTACCTGTAAAAAAAAAGACGTTCATACTTACCGAGAACTTTCTGCTTCCTCCAGTCCGGTCTCCTGGCCGTTGCCTTGGTGACGCGTCCCTCTCGACATCCGGCCCGACATTCCTTGATGACGATGCAGCCTTGTGAGCGCTGCAGCCAATCACAGGCTGCCGCGGCCTCTGCAGCCAATCACAGGCTGCAGAGGCCTCTGCAGCCAATCACAGGCTGCCGCGTCAGAAAAGGTCGGACTGGAGGAAGAAGAGGGACTCGTTAACAAGACAACGACCGGGTACGTATGAAATGCTTTTTATTTTATTTTTAATCAGCAGCCTCTTTTCTCTATCAGTGATTGATAGAGATAAGTGGCTGCCGATTTGTATAATGTTTTTGACCGGGTTCGGTCAAAACGGGTTCGGCCGAACCCGGTGAAGTTCGGATTCGCTGCGAACCGAACTTTACCGGAAGTTCGGACCGAAACCGGGTTCGGTTGTCCCGGTTCGCTCATCTCTACTTGCCAGCAGTGAATGAGTGTCTTTGTTTTAAGCCATGTGTTGGGATATGAAAGACTGCAGCTGAGGTGTCACTAAAAGCAATGTTAATCTCAATGTTAACGAAAACAGCCTTTGTAGAATATATGCAGTACCTGAACAGTATTTTGTATCAGGGGCTAATGTGTCTACAATATGAAGACTATTTGTAAGCCAGATACTTCCTCCACACCTGACAGATAGATCAATAACCGTTTCCAGTTTCTAGATGGCTTTCTGGATCTGTGTCCAAGGTCTCACAGACTACTGATGAAGCATAGGAGTTTAAAAAATGAGGGGAATTACAAAGCACTGGGTGATTTTTCATGCACTTTGTAAATGCCACTGTGAATCCATAGCTTATGGGCAGTAGTGGTTTAAAAATATATTAACACAGCTTCATCCGATAGGTTACATCCTATAGACAGTACATTTTAAAAGGCAGTTTGGTGGATATGAAAAAGAGATAAAAAGACCTTGATAGGGATGAGCACTGCCTGTTCTCGTACAACTATTTCTAATGAGTAAAATATAAATTATATAATTTACATAATAACTATTAATGCATTTTTACTTTTTATTCTTCCTATAAAACAATCCTCTGTAAGATATCTCACTGTAGTAGGCACAAATGGTATTTATACCTACCATGTACCCAATATTCTGTGAAAATCACTATGGCTGAAGTCTCGGGTTTATGTACCTTTTAACATCTTAGATGTTGCAAGATGTCAGTAGATGTTATTGGATTCATGAGCCTCTCTACCAATCTCTAGAATGAAAGGGCTACTATGTTCTAGCTAAAGTTTAGCTGGTTTTACTTGGTTTGTAATGCCCCTTCAAACTGAACATTCAAGGACTTTTCAGAATAGGCTATCATATGAGGAATAACACTATTTCTGGCCATTATATGACTTCTATCCTGAGTATTTAGCAATGTTAAACTCTGCAGGCTCTATCTCTTTTTAATTTTCAGTTTTTCTTGAGCTAGTGGGTGGAGGGTAATGGCTATAATGTGTTCTATACACTGCACACAGAATAGGAGAATATTGCTCTCACATATATAGAATTAGCAGCAACATGGAGAAGAATATACAGCACTAATGAGCACTGTAGCTGAGAATCCAGCACTGGGGTGAGATATAACACTTACTAGAGTCTGCAGCAGAGTCTCTGTGTGTCTCTCTTACTCTACTCCTGCTCTCTAACTCTCCCTTATCCCATAGATTTCAATATGCAGCTGTAACATGATCCCTCAGTGAGTTGTCGGTCCATCTTGCCTTGAGGAGACAGAAAAAGTTGTAAATTAACAGTGAGTGAACAGTTAGGAGGGGGGGCAGAGCCTGATAAGGGGAGAAAGAGGCATTTTCCTCTAAGATATATTACAAAGTTTCATAAATTTGCATATAATATTGATTTATGCAAAGTTTGTTGAAAAGTTAGCATTCATTTTAGCTTTACTCATGAAAGTTCAGAAACTCTCAGTTCATAGACCCCAAAAGAAACATCTTATCATATATCTCAATAACATGTCAAAATACATTTGTAGGTATACATAGTCCTAAATGTATAATCTATAACAGGTGAGCCTTTCGTATAACATTAATCTTGGGGACTAAACTTAAAGTTCATACTAACAAGGTCATCAGGATGTTCTACTGTAATTGAAGAGGACACTCAGGTTTAGTCTGGGTTGTCAGAGACAAAGCGGGGAGTTTATCAACCTTTTTATGTCAGTTTTCTGACATAGAAAGGTTGCAAAATGCCCCAAAAGTCGCAATTTTAAAACATTTCTGGAAAAGGGGCACTGTAGCTGATGTGAATTATAGAGAAAATCTATGCAAGATCTTAGCTGGTAAAGATTTCACTCCAGCCTGGACGTCATGTGTATTCATTATCAGGACACTTCTGAATCTTTTCTGTGAGATTTCCAGCAAGTGAAACGAAATCTCGTTTACCTCCGTAATCTCGCAAGATTTTGTTTCCCTTGCTAGAAATCTCAAAGAAAAGAGTCAGAAGTGTCAGGATTCTGAATACACATGACGTCCAGGCTGGATGATCATGTGTATTCATTATCAGGACACTGTAGTAACGTTAATCTCTGTTTATGTGGCTGCACATCGCTGCTGTGTAAATCAATGGAGATGAGTGTATGATGCTGACTGGTCACTGATTGGTCAGCATCATACACGTAAACACGCCCAGTTAAAAACACAATACACGCCCAGTTGGACATAACGAAAAAAAAACGCCCAGTTGTCCATTTCAAACCTCATTTGCATATATATAAAATAGCTCATAACTTGGCCAAAAATGAACGTTTTTTTTTAAAAAAAACGTTACTGTTATCTACATTGCAGCGCCGATCACATGCAATAGGAGATAGGGATTTGAGAATCTGGTGACAGAGCCTCTTTAAGTTTTCTAGGGGAACTAAAAAAAAGGAAAAAAAAAGTTCAATAAAATGTATAATAATATACAAAAAAAATTAAAAAAGTTTGCACATTTTCCCACTGAAGTAATGTAAGAAATAAGAAAAAGTAAACATACTGTATTTGATATTGTCGCGTCTGTCAAAGTTTAAACTATTAATGTATTATGTACTTAAGCCAACAAATCAACACTGTAGGAAAATAAGAATCACAAAGCTAGAATTGTTAGTTTTTTGTCACCTTGGTTCCCCAAAAATTTTTAATAAAAAGTGATCAAAAACTCATATTTACCCCAAAATGGTACCCATAAAAACTAAAGCTCGCCCAGCAAAGAAAGTGCCCTCAGACTGATCCATCAACAGAAGAATAAATATGTATGGTTCTCAGAAAAGACAAAAGAATTGTCAACACAAATGTTTTTTTCATAAACAATTTATTTTTTCTTTGTGCCAAAAAATCACTGTGGTGTCAAGGGGGTTAAATGGGTTAGTCGAAGATTCAAGTGAATGGGGCTGAGCTGCAATATTAGATATAGCCTAAAGCACACTTTTCTTTTTAAACTGAAACAATACCTTTAAGGGGAATATAGGTATTACAGACTACATACATTTATGGCAGCCTGTGTTCTGTCTTTAGTGCAGCAAACACAGAGGTTGATGGGAAACCTGTGGAAATGTAATGTCCCTGTTGACTACTGCTTATAATAGACAATATAATCATATAAGAGGAATGCTATTTATGTATTACACCGGCCGATAATTAGCCAGTGCAGTGAGCGTCGATCAACGAGACATCGTTGATCGGCGCTCGTTTGCTCCTGACAGGCGGAGCTATGGATGGGGACGAGTGGTCGTTACTCCGATCGATCATCCCCATATGTTATTATCATATAGGCAGCGTGTCTCTCTGTTTACACAGGGAGATGTGCTGCCGACAACGATAATATATTACTTTTTTAAAACGATACGACCAGCAGATGATCGAGCGTTTGCTCATCCATCTGCTGATCACTGCCCTCTTTACACAGGGCAATTATCAGCAACAAGCATTCTATGACTGCTCGTTTGCCCGATAATCGCCCAGTGTAAAACCCCCTTTAGTCTCTCATATACTTTACAAGTGTGAATTCTTCTTTTTTATCACCAAAGGCAAACTACAATTTAATATGTTTAATCTTGCGCATTTAGTGATCATGTGGTTGATTTTGAACAGACATGAAAGGCTTGCCTCTTGCACATGCTGCTTTGTGCTCCTCAGTTTTTTTGTATCTGTTTTGTAAGTCAAGAAAGGTAGCCGTTTCAGACGGAAATGTTTATGTATTAGGAATCATACTCTCAAATTGTGCAAGCAAAGTTGTTCTAAATGTCAGAAAGTATAGATGTGCTTGTAGTGTAGTAGCCTCAAATATTGTTGAAAGTCAAGAACTTTTCATAATCTATCCAAGATGTTAAAAGATACAAAGTGGGGAATTTAAGTGACAATAAAAGTGGGTGTGGTTTAGTAGGAGGAGCGGGGTCTCCCCCTGACTCACAAAATTATCATAGCTTATCCCAGAAATTGGAGTTATGCAGGCATAGCTTTCAAATTCTAATGCAAGGATAGCCAAACATCCGCTAAATTTATTAAGAGGTGTGCATCTTTTAATAAATTTGGCGCATCTTACTCGAGCACACTTTCATTTAAGACTGGTTTATGAAATGCCAATCTTAGTAAATTCCCCCCAATAAGCCAGTTTTATATTATGCACTTTTAACGCCTATAAGGGTTCAGAATGTGACATACTACATATTTCTACAGATTTTATCTCAGTATAGAGTTGCACATATCCACAGAATGATCATGTTTTCTGCTATGATAATAAAATCAGAGGGAAAGTGTTACACAGGCTTTTAATGACCGACAAGTCATTAGGGTATTTGAGATGTTAGGAATAAGTTTATGTGAGCACGCCCTGTCTTAATACTCTCACTATCAGTGGTAATGGGTCAAATGGGCTCGGTCAATGGTCATTCCCTCAAGGAATGCAAACAACTCTATAATTTGGACAAAACTTAGTATAGGATTTGTGTACACTTACAGAGTATTTCAGTACACATTGTAAATCAATATGTCAGCAAAGAGTTAGGACTCGATTCACATTATGTAGTTAGAACAGATACATATCAGATCTTTTAGTTACTACAGTTATATAGTTAATGAGTGGTGTTCCACCAAGTCATATATCAGAAAAGTTTTGGTTTATAGTGTAGCTTTGGGCATCCAGCAGAGAGTGTATTTCCTTACACATATTTCACTGCCCAGCAATCATGCTTCGGAAGAAGCACGCCAGGAGATCCTCTCTTTAAGGGAGCCAAGGTAACGCCTCATTCACACTTGCGTGTGTTGGCTCTGTATTCAGTCTGTAAGGATTTGGTGCACACTATGGAACCAATTTTATTATTATGTGTTCACAAATCGAATATTTTGCACTGGGGGTTACCCACATTTTTCCAAATTATTCAATATGCCGCATGTTCCATTGAATTCTGTATAATACAGATATAATACCTTATATCTCCTTATTGAAGCACTGTTTCCATCTCTCAACCATCGCATCTTCTTTTTTTTCTCATCCTATGAACAAAGGGGGAGATTTATTAAGACTGGCATTCCATATACCAGTCTTACTATGAAGATCGCTGGAGTAAGATACGCCTTATTTGTTAAGAGGTGCACACCTCTTATTAAATTAGGCGGTCTCTGGCTGTCTGTGCGCTTGAAAGAGTAATCTATGCGAAGTATGTGCTGGTGTAGATTTCCACTATCATTTACGCCAGTTTATGATTTATAGTCAATTTGCCTCTTTTAGAAAAGTGGTGTGGGCAGAGAAAATGCATCAAAAGCCACAATTTTTTTTGTGTATTGTTACTTTTGATGCATTTGCAACTTTTCTATGGCAGAAAACTGGTGAAGAAAATTTAATAAATTTCCCCCAAAGGGTTACCAATGTCCACAACAGATGTATACCAACTGATGAAAAAACTGATTCTTACTTCTGATTTTTTCATAAAAACATATATATAACGTAAAGGGGTTGTCCGAGATACCATCATATTTTCAAAAACCCCTTTAATGCATGTCATTTATAAATGTAAATACATTTGTAATATACTTACATTTTCCAAAGTGGCCCCGTTTCCAGATCCTGCCGTGGGGAACTTGACTGGTGACGTCACTCTCTGCTCTGGCTCTGCCGCTTCGCTGATCTTGAATTCTTTGCTGGGTATACGACACGTCACTTGTGACGTGGTGTATATCGGCTTGTTCTGTTGTAACGCGCATGCGCAGCCCCTGCTGTTATCTCGAGAACAGCAGGGACCGCGAGAACAGAAGTAACAGCCCATGCGCGTTACGGGCTGTAAAGCAGAACAAGCCGATATACACCACGTGACAAGTGACGTGTCGTATACCCGGCAAAGAATTTAAGATCAACAAAGCGGCAGAGCTAGTGCAGAGAGTGACGTCACCTGTCAAGTTCCCCACGGCAGGATCTGGAAACGGGGCCACTTTGGAAAATGTAAGTATATTACAAATGTATTTACATTTATAAATTACATGCATTAAAGGGATTTTTGAAATTATGATGGTATCTCGGACAACCCGTTTAAGTAATCATTATGTATCAAAAGTTATTTAACCATTAATCTCCTATATCAACCCCGGTGGAAACCATTAAAGGGTAACTAAACGTTTGACAAACTTCTGACATGTCAGAAGTTTTGATTGGTGGGGGTCCGAGCACTGAGACCCCCACCAATCACTAAAACGAAGCCGCAGTAGCGCTCGTGTGAGCCACTTTGTTTCTGTTCGGCTTTCTCCAGAAAGCCGATGTATCGGAGTACGGGCTCATAGACCTACTATTGAGCCCGTACTCCGATGCATTGATTTCCGGAAAAAGCAGAGCAGACACGAAGCGGCTGAGTGCTCACACAAGCGCTTCTGCGGTTTCGATTTAGTGATTGGTGGGGGTCTCATTGCTCGGACCCCCACCAATCAAAACTTCTGACATGTTACTATGACATGTACGAAATTTGTCAAATGTTTAGTTATACTTTAAAGTGGTACTGCAGGAGTTTACATGATAAAGGTAAAGAAACCTGATTTTATAGGACACAGTATAATATAAGAAGGATATATATGTGTTTGAACTAAATAAGATATTCCTATTGTGGCCAATGGTTTGGTGTGTAAATAGTTTACACTGCTGAGCGGTGGGGGGGACTGAAGTGGGATGTGTAGGTGTTGTGTGAAAGGGACATCTCTGAACAAAACTTTCAGTATTGTGCACTATATATTTCGCACAAAATACGTACAAACAGACACGGGTGTAAATATAGGAGGTGCAGAGGTTGTGGTCGCACACAGCCACTGTAGTCCAAAACCTCCCTATGCCCCAAATGAGAAGGACTAGTACTATAAATTATACATGATAGTTTTGGGCCCTATTACAGATTTTGCATTGGGACCCAGGAGCTTCAAGTTATGCCTCTGCATCCATGCAGACACACACACATATAGTACATACATATATATTTATATAGAAAAACATGACTATTTCAGAATATATCTGACAGTGCTGGTGGCTGTGAGAAGCACAAGTACAGCTACACATATCTTTACGTGAAATTATGTTTAAAGGGGTTGTTTCATCATTCTAGCACTTGAGACCCCCGGCAAACAGCTGATTTGGAAGATTCAACTGGCAATGCATTGTAGTGTTAAAAAGAAGGCTGCTTGTTTGACTTATAGAGAGGGTTCCCGAGCGGGTGACCCCGCTCTATGACATCTATATGCCCTAATAGGGATCTCCCAACTGAGCAGAATGTCATGAAGGGTCCCACTTGGTGGTAAGGCAGCTGGCCAACAGGGCACAGGTCAATGTCTATAGTTCGTATAGGTACCTGTGGCAGCTCGGACAGCAGTAAGGCAGGCTCGGCTGGGACTAGGCAGCAGGTAGACGTCAGGCGAGGTGAAGCAGGTCAGACGTGGAATACAGCACGACACGACTTTGGCACAGCACAGTGCTCGACCAGGATAGTATGGAATGCAGGGAGCAGTAACACACTAGGAGTCCATCACATAGACAAACTTTCGAAACATCAACAATGCTCAGGCATAGAAGCAGGGGGCTGGACCCCTCTTATAGTCCAGGGTACTCACGGGTTCAAAGTTCATCAAAAGTCTGGTGCGCGCGCACGCTTGTGCCCGCTCTTAAAGGGGCAGCGCGCGCAACGGGATCCGGAGGAGGCTAGGGCCAGCGCTTGCCAACTCGTGGCTGCGGCTGTCAGGGGGGATTGGAGCTGACGGCCCGCAGCAACAGACATTATAGTATCCCCCCTCTTACGCCCCCTCTTCTTGGGACCAGAGCGAGAGAGAAACTTCAGAAGAGTAGGAACATTGAGGTACTCCTCTGGCTCCCAAGACGTCTCTTCAGGACCAAACCCCCTCCAATCCACCAAATAAAAAGTCTTTCCTCTCACTTTTTTGGTGTACAAGATCTCCTTAACCTCAAAGGTGTCTGAAGGACCACTGGAGGCAACCACAGGGTAAGGAGTTTTGGTATAGCGGTTCAGAACCACCAACTTCAGGAGGGAGACGTGGAAGGAGTTGGGGATCTTGAGGGTAGGAGGCAGCCGAAGCTTGTAGGCAACAGGGTTGATCTGCTGTAGGATCTCGAAGGGTCCGAGGAACCTGGGAGCAAATTTGCATGATGGCACCCTTAGTCGGATATTCCTGGAAGACAGCCAGACCCTCGTGCCAGGAAGAAACTGAGGAGGTTCTCTTCTCCTTGTGTCCGCCTTCCGTTTCATGCGGTCGACTGCCATTAGGATGGAGGATCGAGTCTGCTGCCAGATCTGTAGGAAGTCTCTAAAAGCGGAGTCAGCCGGAAGTATCGGGCACCGGGAGAGGAATTTGTGGGTGCTGGCCGTAGACAATGAGGAACGGTATACTCATTGTGGACTCACTGGTGTGATTATTGTAGGAAAATTCAGCCCATGGGAGCAACTGCACCCAGTCATCATGCTACTTGGAGATGAAGTGGCATAGGTAGTTCTCCAAGATCTGATTGATCCTCTCGACCTGACCATTGGACTGAGGATGGTAGGCTGAGGAAAAGTCCAACTTCACACCGAGGAGTCCGCAGAGGGCTCTCCAGAACTTCGAGGTAAACTGAACCCCTGGATCAGACACAATATGCTGCGGCAAGCCGTGCAGGCGGAAGATGTGTTGGATGAACAGCTTGGCCAGCTGAGGAGCAGAAGAAAGACCGGTCAGAGGAACGAAGTGGGCCATCTTCGAAAATAAAATCGATCATCCACCACCCAGACAGTACTTCATCCGGCAGAGAGAGGCAGGTCCGTAATAAAGTCCATAGCTATATGCTGCCAGGGAGCATTGGGCACAGGCAATGGCTGAGCAGACCAGCAGGTCTGGAGTGAGCGGCCTTGTTGGCTGCACATACAGAACAGGAAGAAACAAAGTCCATAATGTCATTGGGCAGCGTGGGCCACCAGAAATGACGAGCAATCAGATCCCGGGTCTTGCGGACCCCCGCGTGACCTGCCAGTCTAGAGGAGTGTCCCCAGTGGAGGATTCTTCCACGATCAGCCAGGCGCACAAAAGTCCTCCTTGGAGGAATGTCCCCAACTTGCAGGGGATTGACAGAGACAATGCAAGACGGCTCAATAATCCTCTGTGGAATCTCCATGGTGTCTTCCGTCTCGAAAGACCTGGACAAGGCATCGGCCCTCACATTCTTGTCGGCCGGGCGATAATGGAGCTCAAACTGGAACCTGGTAAAGAACAGTGACCACCTGGCCTAACGAGGGTTCAGCCGTTGGGCCGTCTGGAGCTAGGTCAGATTCTTTGAAAATTAGGATCGGATGAGCTGCACCGTCTAGTACAGGGGTCTCAAACTCGGCCGGGTAAGTGGGCCACATATAGAAAAAATGGGAAGTTGACGGGCCGCATTACTTTCAAATTTGATAGAATACAAAATTATTGTTAATCAATTAGTTATTTGAACATCTATAACACTATATTACTAGAATAATAGCGCTAGGTTTAAAATTTGAAATATTTCAACAATCCAGCGTTCCAGTTTAAGTGTCGCTAAATGCAGTCCGGCGGCTCAGTTAGCACACATGTCAAGATTAGGCAGCCCCTTTTTAGATAGTGCCGCAGTGCCCTCTGTGGATGCTGCCGCAGTGCCCTCTGTGGATAATGCAACACACCCCTAGATAAGACCACAGTGCCCTCTGTAGATAAGGCCACAGTGCCCTCTGTAGATAAGGCCACAGTGCACTCTGTAGATAAGGCCACAGTGCACTCTGTAGATAAGGCCACAGTGCCCTCTGTAGATAAGGCCACAGTGCCCTCTGTAGATAAGGCCACAGTGCCCTCTGTAGATAAGGCCACAGTGCCCTCTGTAGATAAGGCCACAGTGCCCTCTGTAGATAAGGCCACAGTGCCCTCTGTAGATAATGCAACACACCCCTAGATAATGCCAGTGTCCTCTTCAGATACTGTCACACACCCACTTGTAGATAACGCCACAGTGCCCTCTGTAGAGACTGCCACAGTGCCCTCTGTAGAGGCTGCCACAGTGCCCTCTGTAGAGGCTGCCACAGTGCCCTCTGTAGAGGCTGCCACAGTGCCCTCTGTAGAGGCTGCCACAGTGCCCTCTGTAGAGGCTGCCAAAGTGCCCTCTGTAGAGGCTGCCAAAGTGCCCTCTGTAGAGGCTGCCCCAGTGCCCTCTGTAGAGGCTGCCCCAGTGCCCTCTGTAGAGGCTGCCCCAGTGCCCTCTGTAGAGGCTGCCCCAGTGCCCTCTGTAGAGGCTGCCCCAGTGCCCTCTGTAGAGGCTGCCCCAGTGCCCTCTGTAGAGGCTGCCCCAGTGATGTCAGGGGCTTGCCCAGAGCTGGAGTCCCAGGCAGAGCGCTAGTAGGTTCTTCCTGGGACTCCAGCTGTGCTCCTGACATCACTGGGACTCCTGATCTGGGGAAGCCCCTGACATCATTGTCGATGTATGGACAGCGATGTCAGAGGCTTCCCCAGAGTCCCGGAGCAGAGCCGATAATAGCGCTCTGCCCGGGACTCAGCTCTAGGGAAGACCCTGACACACTGTCCATATATGGGCAGCGATGTCAGGGAATTCCACAGAGTCCCGGAGCAGAGCCGACACCAGCGCTCTGCTCGGGACTCCGGCTCTGGGGAAGCCCCAGACATCGCTGTTCATATGTGGACAGCGATGTCAGGGAATTCCACAGAGTCCAGGAGCAGTGCCGACACCAGCGCTCTGCTCTGCTCTGTGCAAGACCCTGACACACTGTCCATATATGGGCAGCGATGTCAGGGAATTCCACAGAGTCCCGGAGCAGAGCCGACACCAGCGCTCTGCTCGGGACTCCGGCTCTGGGGAAGCCCCAGACATCGCTGTTCATATGTGGACAGCGATGTCAGGGAATTCCACAGAGTCCAGGAGCAGAGCCGACACCAGCGCTCTGCTCCGCTCTGGGCAAGACCCTGACACACTGTCCATATATGGGCAGCGATGTCAGGGAATTCCACAGAGTCCCGGAGCAGAGCCTGTACTAGCGCTCTGCCCGGGACTCCGGCTCTGGGGAAGCCCCAGACATCGCTGTTCATATGTGGACAGCGATGTCAGGGAATTCCACAGAGTCCCGGAGCAGAGCCGACACCAGCGCTCTGCTCGGGACTCCGGCTCTGGGGAAGCCCCAGACATCGCTGTTCATATGTGAACAGCGATGTCAGGGAATTCCAGAGTCTCGGAGCAGAGCCGATACTAGTGGCCCTGTGTCCCGCGGGCCGCAGATGACAGCCCCAGGGGCCGCATGCAGCCCGCGGGCCGCGTGCTTGAGACCCCTGGTCTAGTAGATGTCTCCACTCTTCCAGAGCCAATTTGATGGCCAGTAACTCCCGATCCCCAATCGAGTCGTTGCGTACTGCGGAAGAGAAGAGCTTAGAGAAATATCCACATACCCTTGACTTGCCCTTGGGACCACTCTGGAACAGGAGTGCACCAGCACCAACAGAGGATGCCTCCACCTCCAACGAGAACTGCAGAGAGACATCCGGATGATGGAGGATAGAGGCTGACGTGAAGGCACTCTTCAGGCTATTGAATGCGGACTCTGCCTCGGGAGTCCACACCTTGGAGTTCATACCCTTCTTAGTAAGGTTCGAGCTGGGAGAAGTCAGTGAGGAGAAGTTTGGAAGAAACTGTGTAAAAATTAGCGAATCCCAAAAAGCGCTCTATGGCCCTCAAGCCTTGAGGGTGTGGCCATTCCAGGACAGACTTTACCTTCTCAGGATCCATCTCGAGACCTCGATTCCAGATGATGTAGCCCAGGAAGGGTAGAGCATCTCTGTCACATACGCACTTCTCCAGGGCACAGGTCAATGTCTATAGTTCGTATAGGTACCTGTGGCAGCTCGGACAGCAGTAAGGCAGGCTCTGCTGGGACTAGGCAGCAGGTAAACGTCAGGCGAGGTGAAGCAGGTCAGACGTGGGATACAGCATGACACGCCTTTGGCACAGCACAGTGCTCGACCCGGATAGTATGGAATGCAGGGAACAGCAACACACTAGGAGGCCATCACATAGACAAACTTGGGAAACATCAACAACGCTCAGGCATAGAAGCAGGGGGCTGGACCCCTCTTATAGTCCAGGGTACTCACTGGTTCAAAGTTCATCAAAAGTCTGGTGCGCGCGCTGCCCCTTTAAGAGCGGGCACGAGCATGCACGCGCACCATACGGGATCCGGCTGAGGTGAGTGGAAGCGAGCGCTGGCGTATCCTGAGGAAGAGGCTGGGGCCAGCGCTTGCCGACTCGTGGCTGTGGCTGTCAGGGGGGGATTGGAGCTGACGGCCCGCAGCCACGGACATTACGCAGAACAAGTGATGTAACATGGCAGTAATTGGGAGCCCCAGTGATGTGACATCATTATGGATATAATGTCATTGCTCTATGACATAAAAATGGTAGTGGTGGGGACACAGCTCCTGATTTTCAGACGTTTTTTAACAACTTGCGTTTCTTCACGGCAGTTTAATGGAGTCTATGAAAAACGCCTCCAAAAACGTCCCAAGAAGTGTCCTGCACTTTTTTTGACGAGTTGTCATTTTACGCACCGTATTTTGACAGCTACGCGTAAAATAAAGGCTCGTGGGAACAGAATATTGTAATTCCCATTGAAAGCAATGGGCAGATGTTTGTATGCGTTTTAGGGGCGTTTTTTCAGGCGTAATTTGAGGCGTAAAACACCCGAATTACGTCTGAAAATAGGCCGTGTGAACATACCCTCATTGTTGTAAAACTCCTTTGAAGACTAAAAAAGGTAGAAACATTATTGGCATTTATGCACTGTTTTGCTTTCTGTACAGCAACGATAGAAACAGACAGGTTTATAGAAAAATAAAATGAGTACTAAATGTGTCTTCTAATCACTTTTTAATCCTTATTTAACCTATGCATTATTGGAGCTGCTAGACAAATGACTTACTTAATTTCCACAGACAGCTTGTCATATTAATTAGAAATAATTACAATACACAGCTATGATAGTTCACACTGAAGACATGACAAAGGTAAATGGATTTTATCCTCTTGCTGTTTATTAAATAGTTTAACCAACTCATCCATCCTTGGGACCCCTCCAACAACTAGTGGAACATCAGAGGGGATGGAATTAGGCTAGATTTTCCACAGATAATAGGTGGAGATGTTTTTCTTTTTCAAATGGTTTATTTTTCCAACACCCACAGGGATTTGTGCCAAAAGTGAAATTCTGCATGCACTATAATGTCTTGTACGCCTTTATGTTCAGCCATCAACTGAATATATCAGGTCTGCTGGGGATTCTACTGGGTATTGCCATTTGTCACAGTTTCTTCAAAAGAACAACCAGAAGGCAAATAACACAGCATTGGATTATCTCAAAGTATCTTTTGAGCATAATGCTGATGTTTCCTGTTTTGGTCTGCAGGAATTTACTATGCATACCTGTTAAGAGGAGAGAAAAAAATACATCTTATCTGTTAACACAAAGTTACATAGATTTCCAATGACGTGCATCCTACATTTTGCAACCAGATCTCCTTAAAAGAGGGCAAGAATTTAAAAAAAAGAAAATTTTAAAGAAAAACAATACCGTTGGTGGTCAGATCAACATCAGTTTCTCATGCCACTTACCGTATAATTGACTGTTCTACAGATTTTCAAGTGTTTTAATGCTGTTTTAGCATAGACAGTGCTTTGTTGCAGTTTCAATAAATTCTAGGTATCAATCCAGCATTTACATAATGGATTCTGGCAAACATCTTTGTGCATAAATGCGAGCTACGCTTTGCAAACACCCTTGATTAACTAGTGCTTGTGATTTTCTTACCTAGGTAGGTTACACACAATCAATCATGATTTGAAGGAATTGTCAATAATATTGAAACAAATTGTAGGATGTAGTAAAAATGTGACAGGGCTTCTCATTGCAATCATTTTGGTTAATTTAACTCTTCTCAGGAAAGCCAGGCAGTAGCTGTATCATCTGTTTTAAGAAATGGAGTTAAAGAAAAAGGCGCTACAGAATAAGACAAATTTCTAAGCCTCAGTATACATTACTTTCTAATAATATGAGGTGTTATTAATGTGCTCTGTACTGAAAGCAAACAGACAATAATAATACTTTACTAAAAAAAATATCTTTGGATTTGTGCCGGTGGTTATTTAGAATAATAAACTGAAGAATGATGACACATCCTGTTTTTTGCTATATTATTGTGCCCTATGATGTTATTATTGATGAATTGTTTTCTTGTGTTGTGTTATTTTTTATATAAGTATATTTAAGTTATATTTGTATTTTTATATTTATTCAAGCATATAACACCACATAACTACTTTTTACTATGTGATACCACTGCTGTTTTCTTAATAGTACAAAGTAAACTTATTAAATTTTGAGCATGTAAGTACACTAAACTTCTCACACCCCCTACTCACACTTTCTATGGTCTCTGATAAATGACACTGCATTATCCCAGTCAGCCAATCACTGAGACTCTATTACTGTCAGAGCTGCTTAGATAACTGATGGTGCAGTATTGTCGTGTTTGCGTATCCTACAGCCACACAGTTAACCCCTTATTTTATTTATTTTAGTTACTTATAGAGTGGCAACATAATCTGCAGATCTGTACAGAATTTATCCTTATTTTCTGTCCCCAGTGAGACTTAAAGTCTTAATAACCTATCTGTATATTTTTGGATTGTGGGCGTACATTGGAGGAAACCCACACAAACATGTGAAGAACATACAGATGTTGTCCTTGGTGAGGTGTGATTAATAGGCTGCAAACCAGCATGGTGCACTACACGTAACCGTGTGACTGGCACTCTTGTATAAGCTATATCTGTGTGCAATGCTAATACTAAGCAGCCACCCCCCTCATGAATAGTAGGTGTGAGAGTGGTTGTTCATCAGTATTTTGCACCTGTGTAACCTTCCTCCTTGTAGCATTGTGCTTGTCTGCATCCTGCTGGGAGCTGTATCAGTAAGTATGGCTTTTTTTCTGTGATTTTTTTAATGTAAATAGATATCCCCTTTTTCTGTGGCTTGTGCTTGGTTAGATTTGAACTCAGGACTTTAGTGCTGCATGGCAACAGTACCAACCACTGAGCCACCATGCTGATGGCCTAGATGCATTATTATTATTATTATTATTATTATTATTACTGACGCCTTCATTGCTCTAGATCACCCGGGATGTTATCATTAATCTCTTCACTACCCTAGACCACTAGGGAGTCTTTATTAACCCCTTCACTGCCCTAGACTACCAGGGATGTCATTATTGACCCCTTCACTGCCCTAGACCACCAGGGATGAAACCATAAACCCCTTTCACTATATTAAACTACCTGGGATGTTACCCATCACTGCAGGAGAAATTATTTTGTTTTACAGTCTTCATTAATTTTAATGATGGGAATATGTAAGTTGCAGGTACAATGGTTAAAGGGGGTCCACACAATGTTTTTTGTATTCGATCCTCAGCTGTCTGTGTTCGCCCCTACCAAAAAGTGAATCCCCTAGTACAGTGATGCCCAACTTCAGTCTAGAGGTAACATGCGGCTCTTACAGATGTGTCCATCCTCACATTTGCTTGAATTTGTTAAAAGAAAAGGGTTTCCCAGCCAGTGAAAATTGATGGCCCAGTCTCAGGATAGGTCATCAATAGCTGATTGCTTGGGGTCCAACTAGCTGTTTTGAAGGGGCTGCAATGCTCATATGATTCCTAGTATGAGTAATGACGAGTGCTGCGGCACCTTCAAAACAGCTGATTGGCAGGGGTCCCAGCAGTTGGACCCCGCGCAATCAGCTATTAATGGCCTATCCTGAGGATAGGCCATCAATTTTTACTGGCTGGAAAACCCTTTTAACAACATTCAAGCAGATGCAAGGGTGGACACATCTGTAAGAGCCACATGTTACCTCTAGACTGAAGTTGGGCATCACTGTATTAGGGGATTCTGGCTGGAAAACCCCTTTAAGGACTCAAATTAATCATGAAGCCTATTCAATACAATATTGTAAAATCCTTGAAAGGCTGCACTTCACATCAAGGACATATATAGCCTAGACATCATGTGACAGAGTATCACAAAACCATTTTTGTTTTTTCAAAGCTGGTCATATCGCGCCACACATGTCAGGATATGTTGATATAAGAGGAAAGGTAAGAAAGGACACATCTGTATGTGCCTGATATGTGACCCTCAGGGGAAGGCAAATTGATTTGGTGCAGCTGCCTTTCCTAGGATAATGATCAGGCATGAGCGCTCCAGTACACTAAGTGCTCTGCCCAACCATAAAGAACCTTAGCTTTGTTAGAGTTCAGTATCTATTAGTTTAAATTCATCCATTCTTGTATTTCCTCTAAATCAGTGTTACTCAACGTCCCTGAGGGCCTGTTCACATCACCGTTCATTTCCGTTCCGGGGTTCCGTCGGAGGGTTCCGTCGGGTGAACCCCGCAACGGAAAGGGAAACTGACAGCACAGCTTCCGTTTCAGTCACCATTGATCTCAATGGTGACGGAAACATCGCTAATGCTTTCCGTTCATCACCATTCCGGCTGGTTTGCAGTTTTCCGACGGAAATGAACGGTGATGTGAACAGGCCCTAAGCCAAGTACCAGCAACTCAAACAAATTACATCAAAGTATCCAAAAGGTTATTATCATACATTGTGCTGCTCCTATTAAAAGCACAGAAAAAGCACAGTGGGAGTACCCCCTAGAGACATGACATGTAACCTTTGGAGTACATATACCACAGGTTAAGATTAAGAATTTAGGCTCTAAATCACAGATAGCTGATTTTCTAGGCTACACATAAAAAAAACAGACCATTTGCATATCTTCATCTTGTTGTTAAGATTAGAGATCCAGTGCATTTGAAAATAGTTTTTTCAGAATTGGACAAAGATTGAAAAGAAATAGGATCTTAAGATCGATTTATCATAATATTAATAATGTACTAAATTCATTCTAAATTAAGTTTATTTAGACTATTCTATTCATTTTTAAAAGTATAAAAATAACTGTATCTTCTGTACAAAATACGCAATAATATGTCTTTAACCCATTACGTTAAAGTTACTTGGGTTTTTTGTTTTTTGAATTAGACCCATACATTCTTAAATGAAGGAAGGCAAACAAGCTTTGACAATTCCTTACAAGTTTTGTTTTCATTTTAACAATTAACTGATATGCTAGATATGTAGGACTAAAAGAGAATACATTATTATTACAGTAAATGGAGTAAAACAAACGGAGAACATCCTTTTGTTTTTACGTCAAGTTGTTACAGTGGTATAATAAAGCATAGTAGCATTCTTGGTGTGCAGCCGTGTGCCTGAATATTTCTCAGCAACATCCGAACCATGTTTGGTTGTTGCTTGTGCATGTCTAGAGCTTCAGGGCATGTGTACACGTGTTCGCTGTAAGTTAAGAAATGCTTGCAAGCTTTGACACATTGTATTGAATCCAGATTTTTGCACTAGTTTATCAAAAACATTCTAGGTCCCTACTATAACCTAGAGTTATGACTTTGGAAATTATTAGATATGTTACCATGTAATTAGTGAAGAGAAAAGGAGTTTGCCCAAATTTACACCCATTTGCCATGTTTGCAACATCTGCCAAACCCTGAGACATTTCTGATTCACTTATAGCCCAAAGAGAAACTACTGATTGTATTCTCCCCATAGGAGTCAATGAATTCTAAAAATATAGATCCATAATAATGTGTGTCAAGGATCCTTCCTTTCCGAACGAAGGCTACAATATAGATCAGTATTTTAGATGCTATGGACTTCACTGGGAGATTATTAGTATAGATCTTTATTCTCTCCAGAGAAGGCATACTCCATTCACTTCTATGAGTCTTCAATAGGAGAATAAGGATCCACTGGCTGAATTCATATGGGTATAATTTAAGGTCTGCATATTTAGTGCCAAAACAGGATCAGATTCCATGGTGGTAAAGCAGGAAAGTATATTTTTATGTTTTCTGCACTTCTACTTCCAAAATGTACTAGGTATACAAATTATATAAAAGGCTTTCCCTTGCAAACCATGGCAGCTAAATTCGACTAACTTGCCTTTTAGTCCAGTCGAATCACTCCTACATTTTGTGATATATAGATATTATCTACATACAAGTTGTAATAGCATTGAATAAGTTCTTATTCTGACTCTGAGTTACAGCCTTTATTATAGTCTAGCCCTGCATCCACAGTTCTGTTAGTTGTCATTAAAGGGATTTTCCAGCTTCTGACAACTGATGACCTATCCACAGTACATGATCTGTGGGGGTCCGACACCAGGGCCCCGCACAGATCAGCTGGTCAGGTGCCTCTGTGCACCGGACATACAAGCCGGAAGCAGTTCGCTCCGGCCACGGAATAGCGGCCGAGCTGCAGTATTGCAGCTCTGCTCCTATTCAAGTGAATAGAAGCAGACCTGCAGTTCTGCAGCACGGCCAATATGCTATGTACGGAGCCAACTGCTTCCGGGCTCCGTCCATAGCTTTATGTGTCACAACATCCGATGCCCGCAAGCCACCGAAGCAGCTTATCGGTGCCGGGTCCGGGTGTTGGACCTGGACCGATGACATACTGATGGCCTATCCATTGGAAAGGTCATCAGTTGTCAGAAGGTGGACAACCCCTTTAAACTCAGCCAACAAATTTATTGTCAGGCACACCCATAATGCAGTAAGACAGTTCCTTCTACATCAGATTACTGTAAAGGACCTAGTAACAAGGCTTACTCTTCCCGGACTGCAAATGATCATGTGCATACACTAACCTAGCAAGGAATACTGTGACATGTTAGTTCTAATGCAAGCAGCATTGTGAATGCAGCTCTGGACTGTAATATAGACTGCAACTCATGACTACTACAAACTAAGTAATGTAATTTGACTCAACTTTCTATGTAGAATAATTGTCTATAGTATGTAAACTGTAAAATGGTGTCCAAAATAGTAAGACCCCATACCTAAGTATTAAATCTGATGCATTTGGGTAAATACATGTAGTTTACATGTGGTTCTAGCCATTCTCTAGTACTTTTAGTTTTGCAGTAGCCTTCAAAGCTTTTGTCAGAAACTAGGAAATTAACAATAAATATGTATTTTATTTTAACGTATGTTACACTAATGATTTGTAAAAAAAATTTTTTGCGTGGCTGTGATTTATACAGGCAATGGTGGACTTTTTAAATTTCTTGTTACACTTACAGCCAAATGACAGTACTAGAAAAAATATTTTTCTACACTTATAAATCATGTGTATTTTAGGCATTATTAAGGGCTCTTCCTGACATTCTGCTGAATGTGTGAAAAAATATAGCATCTTGCTTAAAGATGTGGCCCATAGCATTTTCTTGAGACAATACGAAACCGCATGGTCATAACTTTTCACACATATTTGGATGTTTGCCAAAATGTAACCTTAAACTCCTTTGGTGAATTCTTATGGCTGAAACAGTCTGAATACAATAGTCATTTGAACACAATCTTGTATTTCTGTAGTGTAGTTTGCTAATTTGGGCTTCACAAATCCCAGATGTAACTACAATAAGAAAGATAAATGCAACAAGGATCTTATTTATTTTTTTATACCAAGTTGTTGTTCTAGTCCTTTTAATATATAATTTGTAGCAAGCTAACAGACATCTACAGCTTGACTTTTATAAATGGCTGTGAAGAATAAGAGAGATTGACTAGATGACATTTAGCTGTGTAATTGCTCAGTGTAAACAATGCCTATTTCTGGAAAATACATTTGTGAAAAATCCTTACTAGGGGGCAGAATGTATTTTATGGAAAATAATAAAATAAATCCATAGGCTTTGCAACAACATTCTTAAAGCATATCTACCGGGTCTCCTGTCTAAGGCAGCGTAGGATAGAGTGGGAGATGTTGAGCTCAGGGATATGAAATTTGGTATGATTTGATGTAAATTCAGCCAAGGCTAATAAGGAATGCCTGTGAGTCCTGCTTTTTCCGTTTCCACAGATTGAAAACTGTAGATCTCCCTAAATCTCTTTGGTGCTGCTCTAAAATTTCTGTGACTTGATCTCCGACACAATATTCAATGCAAACAGCTATTCAAATGAATGCCAAATTGCTAAGATTATTGTGTCAGAGACTTCCAGTAATAGAAAGGACTCAAAGGACTGAAGGGTTTGTCTAGAGGTTCACATCCCCAACGTTCCAGCAATTGGTGGTGGTCTGAACTCTCTCCAGTCTCCACCATAATCCTGTGATGCAATCATCTGATATTGATATTTTTGGTGGGTTTTGATGTGGGCACAGCATTCTCTTACAACATTTTCTTTCCATTCAAGTAGACTTGCGCAGATTTTTATTTCCAAGTATCGAACAGACTTAAAACATATGCTCCTAAACAGAGAAGCATTCTGGATCTTCACATTAGACTCTAGAAAACGGAAGGGTTTAAACTCCAGACAAGATCTATTATAATCTGTTTCTAATTTATTATTTTTATAATAAATATAGGTTGTCATTTTACAATAAATATAATTTATAATATTAATTTTTTTGCCATTTTATGAATGATTTCTAAATGTTACCATTGAGCCTTTAGATTTGCAGATGCCTTTTTGCATATGATGGTCATTACATGAATGATACATCTATTACTCTTGCGCCGATCACATATACACTTGTTTTTAGCCAATTGGCCAGTTTTTACTATTTATACATGTTATTTTGTATGATAAACAAGCTATGAGTTAGGCCTCATGCACTCGACCATAAGAGTTTTTACCGTCTGCAAATACGGATCCGACGGCTACAGGTACACATCCGTAGCTGTCTGCAATTGTGGAAGCGCCCATAGACTTCTATGGGTGAGTCCGTGCCGCAATTGTGGACAGGAATAGGACTTGTTCTATATTTTGCAGATCAAATCTACGGCACGTACACACATCCGTCAATATACAGAAAGGTGTCCGTGGCCAATAGTAATGAATGGGTCCGTAATTACGGATGAAAACTATGGTCCTGTGCATGCGGCCTAAGGGTTAGAGCAACTTGAAATGTGTAAACTATCCCCCAGAGTTGCAGGATTTCTCTATCCAGTTTCCAAATGTTGCCTTTAATTATAAAACAATTTTTTTTCGGTTGGGAGATGCATTAGTTCTACACTAGTATGTGTGGATTGGTGTATATGTTGGTTTTATATCAAATATTGTCTATCTAAAGTTATGCTTGATAAGTGCGAACACATTAGCTATAAGAAGGTATTTGTTGGCTCAACACACATGGGATTTCTTTAGCCAAATCATGCATATTAGAGAAACTCTCCAGGCAAGGGGATGTTTTTATATCCATTAGTACTCATCACGATCAACAAATTGCTAATTATTTCGATTATCTGCTTCCTTTTCTCTGGTTTCTTATTGTAGCCATTACCCCCTGGACTCATAATATGCAAATTAGGAGCTTCTATGACATTGACGCATATTAATCCACAATGTCTGTAAACTCATTTTTGTGACATTATTTGTAACATATGGTAGACTCACTTTGGTATAGGTTATCATAGACCAGCATGACCATTGAGGTGCAAACATCCAGTGAGTAATGGAGGAAGCTGTTTCCAGCAAGTGGAATAACGTGCTGCATAGTTCAGCATATAAAATGTAACAGAATGGTTGTCTGAATTTTACATTTGGCATTTATTTTAATGTGAAAGGAAACAATGCTTGAAGTGCATGCTATTTTAGCCTAATAATAAGCTAATTGTTTATCTCTGCAATAACAAAGAAACCCTTATGCTCAACTGAAAATAGTGCTCCATATGGCAGAGTGTATTACTGTGCCACCACGGTGCTTCAGTTTGTGGAAGTTGTTATGGTGTTCGTGCACCCATATGTTTTCTTGTGAGCTTGCTCTTTGCTGGCTATTATGTATTGGCAGTAACAGATTTCACTGCCTGTTGCAGAGGAGAGGTTTTTAATAGACATCACTACTGTTCATTTCCTATGGATACTATGATTATTATTTGTTTTAGGTTTGTTTGCTTTTAGCAAGTAGTGTTCAGTCAGCGGAGCACTGTGCTTGCTAAGGGTTCTAAATTCCCCGAAATAGATGATAGAATCCTTTCTGTAGAGATTTCTACACATTACATCTGTATAACAGATCTACAGACCTGCTGCATAAGTAGACTATGACTCCTTTAAAAGTTAAAGCCAACCTGATTCTGACAGGTAACTATCACAATTTAGCATGAGGTAACATGCTGCGGTTTTGATGCGATTTTAGCAAAATCAAAGGGCCCCCTTGTCTCCTACTATGGTATGTATGCCCTTGGGTCTGTAAGGTCAAAGTATAGTTGCACGATGTATTTTGTAAAAACTATGGTGAAAATAAATTTTAGCTCATAGTAAGCAAATGAGCTTAAGTTTATAAAAAATGCAGAAAAGTAGATAAAGATTGTCCTTTAAGGCCCCATTCACATCATGTTTTTGCCCTACATTTAGCGTGTATGCCACGAAAGCTCTTAGCGTACACACTAAACGGGTCCATAGGACTCCATTAAACCGACGCAGGCCAAAATAGCTTCCTATTGGCCTGTGTCGGGCTGGTATATGTTGGAATACCTTTTTTTAAGGTATGGAATAGCATAGTAGACAACGCTATTCCATATAACAGGATCCCACAAAAAATGTAAACCGCATTGATACATTTTTAACATGGGATATGTATGGCATATGCCACAGGCATCCGTTAAACGTACAGTATACATCATAAGCTTTTCAATAGCTTTTAATGACGTATCCGTTAAGCGAATGCCATAATAGTATATGGGTGACGATACCACTGTAAGACATTCGTCATAGCCTACGTTTAGCTTATATCTCGGGAGCTTTTCTCGACGTATACGTGAATTGTAGGCCAAAAATCGTGACGTGAACAGGGCCAAATCATTATATCAACCTGCAGAGGTTATGGCAGATGGATTTTCTAGAAAATTAAAATGTGCTAAACAGATAAGCAGGAGCCTATGTTCATGTAAAGTACTTGGTCTTCAGTTTTTCTTTGGTCTGTAAATGACCCCTGGCCTTTTTATAAGGGAGTAATGAAATATGTTTCCACTTATAGTTTTTCTTAACAGTAACGTTATATTTGAAACAAAAAGTAGTACAAAGGGTAAAAAGATAGAGTAAATATGAATGATCACATCTCTCTTTGTAACTGTTCATAGGGCCCCTTCTGCTTTCTTCTAACAGCAAAAGGCTGAAATGTGATACGAGGAATTCACTGTACAGGCCTGTGGAAGAAAAGGGGGGGGGGGAGTCTAGTTCATTCTGATTTGTTCTGTGATGTTGGCAAGAAAGGGGGGAGAGCGAAGAACCATGCTGTTTATAAAACCAAGGAAAAACATATTGTGTGATAAGCCAAACTTAGTCTCACGCTTGTAACTCTTAAATGTGGAGACGTTCTAGAGAGAAGCCGTGCGTTAACAGGCAGATTGAAACGCCTGGATTGAAGATTACACTCTGAAAGGAAACGCTGGATCACATAAAGGGATCAGTGGAAATTTGCAGGAAATAGGAGCAGGGCATGTATTTGCCTCTTGGCCTCACTTCATCTTGTGAATTGCAGGAGGATGATGGCCAAATGTTTCCTTATGCCTGCTCTCTAAATATAATGAAGCAATATGCTTAATTGAATGGCTAAAAAAAAGTCAAGATCACCTTCAAATGAAATGAAGTCTCTTAAAAGTCCATTTTAATTTGGCAAATTTTTCATTATGGTACTTTTGGCATTAAACGTTATGTTTTATTACTGTTTGTGCTCAAATAAATTATTAGAACAACTTTCTTCTTCTTCAGAAAACTGAACTCATATGCAGAATGGTAGTACGAATATGTTGGACCTAGATTTTATGTAGTGTTACCGATAAAAGCCTTGGGAAGAACCAGGAAGACCTCTCCTATATGGTTCTACTGGGAAAAAAAATCTCATTACCTGTGAGGAATATGGGACAAATCACAACTGTCAGCTGTCATACATTGCCAACAGTTGTCTTATATTTAAATGTCACCGTTTTCAAGATCTCTGCTTGTTGTTATTTAGTAAGAACATGAATTGCTTACTTCCAGTGGATACAATTCTGTCCATGGTCATGTGATGGACACGCAGGTGCACGGCTTGTTAGAAGACACAGCTCTGATACACATACTGTAACTGTAACTATCCCAGCACCTGTGAGATCACCACATGATTATGGACAGACTATTATCCACTGGAAGTAAACAATAATAATAATAATAATAATAATAATAATAACAAGCAGATTGTAATGACGGGGGTGGGGAGACAGACAAGTGAGCCCTAATCTACCCGCCACTCAGTCCCTGCCTACTTGCAACGACCCACCCTAGGCGACGGGGTACAACTGGGCGACGGTCCCTACGCTCAATAAGTGCACGACAGACAAACAGACAAGGGTACACAGAGCTAGGGGGAGAAAGGGGCAGTTGCCCACGGCAACACCGTGAGCAACAAGAGAAGTGAACAAGCCGAGTCAAACCAGGAGAGTACGAGGTGCCAAACGCAGAGCAGAAGAGTAGTAAACAAGCCGAGTCAAACCAGGAGTGTACGAGGTACCAAACTTAGAGCAGGAGAGTAGTCAGCATGCCGGGGTCAATATGAAGCAAGGACAATAGTACAAGAAGCTGCAGCAGGGCCAGGAAACCAAACGAGAAGAATCACAAGCAAAGGAGGAACAGGAAAGGCAGGTATAAATAGACAGAGGGCGGGAGCTAGCTCCGTCTGGCCAGGCTGTGATAGGTTCTCCCACTCCTAAGCCTGCCACCCTGAGTGGTGGAAGATGGAGTCAGTCTCACAGACATAGAAGCAGGTGCAGACTGATTATCTATGGGCGTTAACCCCGAAGCTGTGCTTGGCAGATCCTTTACACAGATATCTTGAAAACCGCAAAGAATTAATACAGAATGTATATTGGAAAATTTTAGAATTTTTAATTATACAAAAAATAACATTCATTTGTTGAAACTGGACTACCCCTTTAATGACATTAATTTCAGTACGCATGGACAGAATACAAGGGTACATATCTTCAATGAAATAGAGTGGCTGGGGTAGGGTTAGGACCCCACACCATTGGCTGTGAGTGGCAGGGATGGAAAGTCCCAACTGATTCTGTGACCATTGCAAAAATTCCAGCCATGGTTAGCTTGTGACTTTTTTCCATAGAGGTTGTAGCACAGTAATCCGTGGTTTTACTACAACCTGTGGAAGATGCCATGGTACCATGGCATCTTAGCCTTAATCATCAAAGTTTATCGTTTGTCTAATGCAGATCATGAATGGTAAGCATGTTTTTATTGGATTTAATTGGATTTAATGTTCATAACATCAGCTATTAACTTTGACTAATTTTATGAATATGTTATGGTGTGCCAGTTGAATTTAGCTTTTCAATTTTCTTTTTATAGGTTTTCAAGCAGTGCTTTCACTCAGGGCATAAGAGAAGATATGAGAAACAGTTTTACCCTAAATGTCAGCAAGGCGCTGTAGTATAGTAGGACAGAATTGTTCAATGCATCTGTTATTACAACAGAGGTGGACACCTGACTATTACTTTAAAACAGGAGCAGTGTTGTTCTTAGAAATGGCAGGAGGCAGAAGTGTAACTTGAAGCGTCTTATTGTGTGGAGATAACTTACATGTGATTGATATTAGCAGAACCCGCTCTCAGCTGACCCGTTAGTTCAGTTGAACTGACAGAATCGGCAGAGAGAGAATGATAAAGCTTCTTTGCATACAGGATATGGAGAAGCTCTACTGTAAAAAGTAAAAAAATTTTTTTTTATAAAAGTCAATTTAAAATTGCTTCAAAACACATAACTCATTGATTTAATAACAAAAATTCTTCCAAAGGTGTACACAGCCTTTAAGACTAGCATTTAAAACGACAGTCGTAATATATTCCCCCTATTGACTTACACAGATTTAGAAATGGAGAAATGATGCAAATTAGTCTTAGCTGCATGTAACAATGTCTGAGGAACATGTCGGACATAAGGCCACTTGCTACAGCACCATTCTGTGTTTTCTGTACTGTAGGCTGTAGCTACACTTGACTTTTAGTGTCGCAGCTTCAAGTGTAATTTACATGCCGCTTGAATGCAACTTTTTGAATGCATGTTTGTTTTATTAA
Organism: Rhinoderma darwinii; assembly: GCF_050947455.1. NCBI lineage: Eukaryota > Metazoa > Chordata > Amphibia > Anura > Rhinodermatidae > Rhinoderma > Rhinoderma darwinii. Next base: position 360,518,401 of record NC_134687.1, read on the forward strand.
TATATTTGTCAAGCGACAGTTGCATCAAAATCTCATCTTATATGAGACCATTGGGGGACTCGATGTATTTCTATGGACTGCGGCTGCTGTGCCGCAAAACGTCTGTGTAATTCCAGCCTTAAAATGTTGGCACAGCTTTTTTTTATGTGTTGCAATTTGTACAGCATTCTTTTCAGACTATTACTTTTAATGGAACTGTTTATGTGTAAGGGCTCATTTAGACGAGCGTAAAACTCGTCTGTGTGCTGTGCGTAAAAATCACGCACAGCACACAGACCCATTGATTTCAGCGGGGCCATTCACACATGCAGGAGTTTTCAGGCAGCGTGTGTCCATTGCATAAAACTCACTGCATGTCCTATATTGGTGCGTTTTTCACCCACCTATCGCCCATTGAAGTCAATAAGTGCAGGAAAATCATGCACCGCACACGGGTGCACATCCGTGTGAATTGATGCGTAAATCACACACAGCAATTGAAAATAATAATAAAAAATTTAAAAAAGATGTGCTTTGCGAGTGCGAGAATGATGCATGCCCCTCGCAAAGCACACTGATGCATAACGGACCAGATTCACACGCGTTTTTCACGCGCGTGAATCTGATACGCTCGTGTGAATGTAGCCTTAGATGCATGTAAATGCACCATTTTTAAAGTGTAATTAAACTTTTAAAAAGCTTTTCACATGTCATAGTGACATGAAATTTTGATTGTGGGAGTCCGAACACTGAGACCCCCAAAGATCGCTAAAACGTGGCGGCAGAAGCGCTCGGGTGAGTTTCTGTGCGGATTTCCTCAGGGCGGTGCTCAGTAGAAAGTCAATCAGAAAGGAAGCTGCGCAACGCTCACCTAAGTGCTTCTGCCACTTCATTTTAGCGATCGGTGGGGGTCCGAGCACAAAGGCACTATGACATGTCAAAAGTTTAAAAAAAGTTTAGTTACCCTTTAAACATTTCCTTACAATAATTCAGAACTATTTTCTTCTATATAAATGATTAAACATGGATTGTAATGAATAACAGCTACTATTTCCAATGAGAACTATTATATAAACTGGAGATGTACTGGTAAGAATAAAATGAGATCATTATGCTTAAGTGTAACAAATTTGTCTTAGAGATCAAAACTCTTCTTACTTCCTGAGAATGATACAAGAAGACTGATATTGTATTTACTATAATGTAACAGGAACTGGACTGGATTGTTAGAGCAAAATAGAATAATGCATGCACTGAAATCGGAGGAAGGAAGGGCAAAAGGAGTAAGCATGAAAGAAAGAAAGTTTGGAGGAGGGGTGGGGAGAGGTGAGCTTAAATAAGCAGCGTATCCTGGATCCAGATGTATGAAGCCATGTGTAAAAGCAATAGCAAAGTCTGAATGAGCTATGCCAGAATAATAAAACGTCGACATCATGAGGAAGTCATAAACTAAAGTGAATAGAATACAGGAGTAAAACAAAAAAACAAAATACAATCAATATCAATAGCAAATATATAGGAAATGTCTGGTAATACTAAAACTGCTCATAGACATTAGATGTTATTCCACAGATTCTGCTTATTGTGACAGTATCATCTGATGATCCAATATTTATGGAGCCTTCACATATCTCCCAACCATCCTCGATTCAGCGGTACAGGGACGGCCGGTGGTATGTCCGGGATTTAACTGTATCTGTGTTCTCAGGACTGTATGGGGGCACCTGCTAAGGGGGCATTATACTGTATGGCACATTCTAATGTATACTGTACATGACACATTCTAATGGGGCATTATAAAGTATAGGGGCAGATAAGGGGGCATTATACGGTATGGGGCACCTGCTAATGGAGCATTATACTGTATGGAGGCACCTGCCAAGGGGGCATTATACTGTTTGGGGCAGCTATGTGGACATTATACTGTGGGGGGGGGGCAGCTATTTGACGTTTTACTCTGTGGGGCAGCTATTTGGCATTATACTGTGTGGGGGCATTAATCTGTATGGGGGGTTCTATGGGGGCATTATACTGTGGGGAGGCACTACAGGAGCATAATACTGTGTGGGTGGCACTATGGAGGCATTATCATGTATGGGGGCAGCCAGTGGCGGATTAAGTAGACCATGGGCCCTGGGCTGTTACCCAAACTTGGGCCCCCCTTCCTCACCGCCACCCTGCCGCACCGTAACTATTTTTAACACTACTTTTTTGGGCAAGCATTAACAGTGTTACGATTTCCCTTTTCACAGGGCTGTGTCCCTACATACTGACAGTATCACACTGTGCTAGGACACATCCTCCTGACAAGGGGAATTGTCTATCAGTCCTGGACTGCAGAAAGATTTTTTGTGAAATACAAGGATTTCCTATAATAAACATGTCAGGAGAGGTGACAGATTCTCTATAAATCTAGTGACCCACAGGTGACGACGTAGATTTTTTCCTCTTCTCCATCCAGTCCAGACTTCATGACGACTTTTCCCGGCCATGACCCATTTCTGCAGAATTTGCCACTCAGATGTCTTTGGTTCCTCACTTTTCCAACATTTCCACACCTATAAACAAAGATAATATTATCATGGTGCCACATACTGTGCCCCTAAATATAATAGCACCAAACACTGCGCCCCTGAATAAAATAGTACAAACACTGTGCCCCTAAATATTATAGCACCATAGACTGCGCCCCTGAATATAATTGTGTCAAACACTGTAGATAGCACCACACACAGCCCCCTGTAAATAGCGCCACACAGTCCTCCCCCTCTGTAAATAGCGTCACATAGCCCTCCCCCTCTTGTATATAGTGCTACACAGCAATCCCCCTTAGATATAGTGATACACAGCGCTCCCTTCTATATAGTGCTATACAACAATCCCTCCTTGTATATTGTGCTACACAGCGTCTCCCCCCTTGGACCTGCAGCTCTTGTAATTGCTCAGTATAATGTCCCCCGTAGCTGCCCCCACAGTATATTGCCACCCATAGCTGCCCCCACAGTATAATGCCCTTCATAGCTGCCTCTACACAGTATAATGCCCCATAGATGTGACACAGTATAATGCCCCCATAGCTGTGACACAGTATAATGCCCCCATAGCTGCAACACAGTATAATGCCTCCATGGCTGCGACACAGTATAATATCCCCATAGCTGCGACACAGTATAATGCCCCCATAGCTGCGACACAGTATAATGCCCCCATAGCTGCGACACAGTATAATGCCCCATAGCTGCGACACAGTATAATGCCTCCATAGCTGTGACACAGTATAATGCCTCCATAGCTGCTACACAGTATAATGTCCCCATAGCTGCTACACAGTATAATGCCCCATAGATGTGACACAGTATAATGCCCCCATAGCTGCTACACAGTATAATGCCCCCATAGCTGTGACACAGTATAATGCCCCCATAGCTGTGACACAGTATAATGCCCCATAGCTGTGACACAGTATAATGCCCCCATAGCTGCTACACAGTATAATGCCCCCATAGCTGACATAGTATAATGCCCCATAGCTGACACAGTATAATGCCTCCATAGCTGACACAGTATAATGCCCCCATAGCTGACACAGTATAATGCCTCCATAGCTGCGACACAGTATAATGCCTCCATAGCTGTGACACAGTAAAATGCCCCATAGAGGTGACACAGTATAATGCCCCATAGCTGACACAGTATAATGCCCCATAGCTGACACAGTATAATACCCCCATAGCTGACACAGTATAATACCCCCATAGCTGACACAGTATAATGGCCCATAGCTGACACAGTATAATGCCCCCATAGCTGACACAGCATAATGCCCCATATGTGCGTACATAATAAAAAATAAAACATAATTACTTACCTATCCCGGTTCCCACGACGGTGGGGGATGCTTCTCCTCCTCTACACTGTGCTGTGAGTGACTCCGTGCAGACAGGCGCGATGACGTCACTACATCGCGCCTGCCTGCACCGAGCCGCTCATGGCAGAGTGAATGCTGGAGCGAGGCTCCAGCATTCAACCCAACTGAATCTGCGTCCTGCGAATGCAGATTCAGTTGGAAGCGGGCAGCGCTGCATAGTTTTTAAAGTTTGTGTGCGGTTCGGGCCGCGATGGGCCCCCTGGCAGCCTCGGGCCCCGATGGGCCCCCTGGCAGCCTCGGGCCCCGGGCGACCGCCCGAAACGCCCATATTATAATCCGCCATTGGGGGCAGCTATAGGGTCATTATACTGTGTGGGCTGAACTTGGTGTGCATGGGCGGGTATTGGGTGGGGTTAGAGGAGTGGCATTTACGCATGCCACATCTTTTGTCCCTCTTTGCAATACTTGGAAGTTGGGAGGTATGTACAGTCTTCTGACAACATGGATAAACGCTGGAGATAAGCAGCAACAAATATGTTTGCTAACGCCACTCATCTTGTTCTACTTTAGTCAAGCCAAACATACATTCAATGGGGGAGGAACTAGAAGCTGTTGGATTGTCCTGTATGTAGTCATGTCTATGGCCAGTATAAAGGGCTTTTCTGCTTTTGACAATGCTTTCTTTGTTAGAAAGGTCTCCTAATGATAGGCTGATCTTGGGGGACACCCTTTGATTAGCTGTAATCTGTGAGGGAACCCTGCAGCAAGAGTTCAATTCCATTACGGCACCACCATAGGAGAATTGAAGCAGTACATGGTTCCCATTGAAGTCAATGGACTTTCTGTTTAAATGGAAGTCCACCAGAGCAAGAGACGCTCTTTGTAGCCGCTTTCTGCTCCCGCTAACGGTTGGAGTACCCCCATATTACCTCAGAATTCAAGAATAGGGTATCTGAAATGGGTTCTAAACCAGAAACCGGCTTCAAAGTGAGTTTTTATTTGTCAGACACACAACATAAGCACTTATATGGGATTGTCAGAGAAATTTGGCGATTTTGTTTATTTGACACGTAAATATTTGCTTTCCACAGAAAAACACGCACTTTTATTTGGTTCACATGCGACATTCCTCACATCAACCGACGATTACAAAATACAGAGAACGCTATGAATTGTCTCGCATGTGTGACAATGGCGCAATTGTGTTCACTATTTATTTAGCTGCACTTTTATAAATACTAAATTCCTATAGAAATAGTTTATTCGTTTACAAATATGGTGCATAGTCTCTTGTTATTTAGGGTGATACCTCAGTATTTGGAAAATAGACGCAGAGAAGACAACAATAAGTGTCTAGGAATAATAAGAGAGAAGTCTATATGTGAGAGAGGAGGTATGTGAGGCTGGAATGTGCGGGGAACATGGAGAAGAAGTGAGGGGAGGATGCGAGGAATGTGTGTAACATGAGCGACTATAGGGAATGTGAAGGCGGGCGCTCGGCTCCTTGTCTGGGATTGGCGGGACCTGTTAGTGGCTAACTGTGAGTGACGTGTCCGCTGATAGGTCGAGCAGCTGTCAGTCACAAGAGTGGGCGGGTTCGGGGGCTGCGCTGTGTCTCTGTGGCAGAAGCTTGTGGTGCCTTTCAGTGTGTATGTGTGTGCCCGCCCCTGAGACACACAGAGGTCCAACAGCAGCTTCAGCGGGGAGACAGAGACTGGCAGCATGGGCACTTTCCCCTACCAGCCTTGATGGAAGAACACAATACACGAGTGCCTGCCTGTCTATGTGACTGATCACATAAGAGGATAAGAGAGAGCAGGAGGGATCACCGCTGGCACCCGGTGTACCACTAGACTCTGGATTAATACTTTCCCTGCCTGGGAGTTGGGATGCGCTTCTATGGACTGTGAGGAGACGAGCGGAGATGCTGCACATACAGGGAAGCTGCGGAGTGTGTGACTAGATCAGCTAGCTATCTATATACATGTGTCCTGTACCTGACTGCTGCTGCTGGATCCAGTCACTATATACAGTGATCGGCGGAGATCCCCTGGATTACATCTACAGCACCAGGGGGATGTGATGTGGAGAGCATGAGCAGGTACTGCCATCTGTCCCTATTACTTATCTGGATGGGAGGGTAGAGAAGAGTTCATGGCACGCCTACTATAGTACCTGGGCTCTGTCT